>NC_143040.1:9520000-9560000 GCF_057628025.1 Oncorhynchus mykiss | reverse complement strand
CCCAGAAAACCTGCTTTCTGTTTCTTCTGTCTTCTGTTGTTGTCCCCTCCTTGTTTCCCCAGCCGTAACACAAGAAGAAGAAAAAACATGAACTGGAGGCATGAGGGAGGCATGAACTGGAGAAAGACGAGGGAGGCATGAACTGGAGAAAGACGAGGGAGGCATGAACTGGAGAAAGAGACAAAGCGAGGGAGGCATGAACTGGAGAAAGAGACACAGCGAGGGAAGCATGAACTGGAGAAAGACGAGGGAGGCATGAACTGGAGAAAGACGAGGGATGCATGAACTGGAGAAAGAGACAAAGCGAGGGAGGCATGAACTGGAGAAAGAGACAAAGCGAGGGAGGCATGAACTGGAGAAAGAGACAAAGCGAGGGAGGCATGAACTGGAGAAAGAGACAAAGATGAGGGAGACATGAACTGGAGAAAGACGAGGGAGGCATGAACTGGAGAAAGACGAGGGAGGCATGAACTGGAGAAAGACGAGGGAGGCATGAACTGGAGAAAGACGAGGGAGGCATGAACTGGAGAAAGAGACACAGATGAGGGAGGCATGAACTGGAGAAAGACGAGGGAGGCATGAACTGGAGAAAGACGAGGGAGGCATGAACTGGAGAAAGACGAGGGAGGCATGAACTGGAGAAAGACGAGGGAGGCATGAACTGGAGAAAGACGAGGGAGGCATGAACTGGAGAAAGAGACACAGATGAGGGAGGCATGAACTGGAGAAAGAGATAAAGCGAGGGAGGCATGAACTGGAGAAAGAGACAAAGTGAGGGACGCATGAACTGGAGAAAGAGATAAAGCGAGGGAGGCATGAACTGGAGAAAGAGATAAAGCGAGGGAGGCATGAACTGGAGAAAGAGATAAAGTGAGGGAGGCATGAACTGGAGAAAGAGAGAAAGCGAGGGAGGCATGAACTGGAGAAAGAGATAAAGCGAGGGAGGCATGAACTGGAGAAAGAGATAAAGCGAGGGAGGCATGAACTGGAGAAAGAGATAAAGCGAGGGAGGCATGAACTGGAGAAAGAGATAAAGTGAGGGAGGCATGAACTGGAGAAAGAGAGAAAGCGAGGGAGGCATGAACTGGAGAAAGAGATAAAGCGAGGGAGGCATGAACTGGAGAAAGAGACAAAGCGAGGGAGGCATGAACTGGAGAAAGACGAAGGATGTGCAGAAGAGAGAGAAGAGAAAAAAAAGTGGATGTTTCTTCTTCCTGCTCTGTCTCCTCTTGTTGCGTCTCCTCCTTCTGCGTCTCCTCCTGCTGCGTCTTATCCTTCTGCGTCTCCTCCTTCTGTGTCTCCTCCTGCTGCGTCTCGTCCTGCTGCGTCTCCTCCTGCTCTGTTTCCTCCTGCTGCATCTCCTCCTGCTGCGTCTCCTCCTGCTGTGACTCCTCCTGCTGTTTCTCCTCCTGTTGTGTGTCCTCCTTCTGCTTCTCCTCCTTCTGCTCTCATCCTGCTGCGTCTCCACTTGCCGTGTCTCCTCCTGCCGCTTCTCTTCATATTGCCTCTCCTTCTGCTCTGTCTCCTCCTTCTGCGTCTCCTCCTGCTGCGTCTCCTCCTGCTGCGTCTACTCCTGCTGCGTCTCCTCCTGTTGTGTCTCCTCCTGCTGCATCTCCTCATGCTGGGTCTCCTCATTCTACACCTCCTCCTGCTGTTTTTCTTCCTGCTGTTTCTCCTCCTGCTGTTTCTCCTCCTGCTGTTGCTCCTCCTGCTGCGTCTCCTCCTGCTCTGTCTCCTCCTGCTGTGACTCCTCCTGCTGTCATCTCTTCCTGCTGCTTCTCCTCCTGCTGCGGCTCCTCCTGCTGTGTCTCCTCCTGCTGTGTCTCCTCCTGCTGCGTCTCGTCCTGCTGCGTATCCTCCTGCTGGCTCCTCTTGCTGGCTCCTCCTGCTCTGTCTCCTCCTTCTGTGTGTCCTCCTGCTGTGTCTCCTCCTGCTGTGTGTCCTCCTGCTGTGTCTCCTCCTGCTGTGTCTCCTCCTGCTGCCGCTCCTCCTGCTGCTTCTCCTCCTGTTGCTCTCATCCTGCTGCGTCTCCACTTGCTGCATCTCCTCATGCTGTGTCTCCTCCTGCTCTGACTCCTCCTGCTGCGTCTCCTCCTTCTGCATCTCCTCCTTCTGCGTGTCCTCCTGCTGCGTCTCCTCCTGCTGGCTCCTCCTGCTGTCTCCTCCTGCTGTCTCTTCCTGCTGTGTCTCCTCCTGCTGTGAGTCCTCCTGCTGCGGGCCCCTCCTGCTGCGTCTCCTCCTGCTGCATCTCCTCCTGCTGCGTCTCCTCCTGCTGTGACTCCTCCTGCTGTTTCTCCTCCTGTTGTGTGTCCTCCTTCTGCTTCTCCTCCTTCTGCTCTCATCCTGCTGCGTCTCCACTTGCCGTGTCTCCTCCTGCCGCTTCTCTTCATATTGCCTCTCCTTCTGCTCTGTCTCCTCCTTCTGCGTCTCCTCCTGCTGCGTCTCCTCCTGCTGCGTCTACTCCTGCTGC
Organism: Oncorhynchus mykiss; assembly: GCF_057628025.1. Classification (NCBI taxonomy): domain Eukaryota; kingdom Metazoa; phylum Chordata; class Actinopteri; order Salmoniformes; family Salmonidae; genus Oncorhynchus; species Oncorhynchus mykiss. The sequence continues at coordinate 9,557,530 of NC_143040.1, read as the reverse complement.
GTCTCCTCCTGTTGTGTCTCCTCCTGCTGCATCTCCTCATGCTGGGTCTCCTCATTCTACACCTCCTCCTGCTGTTTTTCTTCCTGCTGTGTCTCCTCCTGCTGTTTCTCCTCCTGCTGTTGCTCCTCCTGCTGCGTCTCCTCCTGCTCTGTCTCCTCCTGCTGTGACTCCTCCTGCTGTCATCTCTTCCTGCTGCTTCTCCTCCTGCTGCGGCTCCTCCTGCTGTGTCTCCTCCTGCTGTGTCTCCTCCTGCTGCGTCTCGTCCTGCTGCGTATCCTCCTGCTGGCTCCTCTTGCTGGCTCCTCCTGCTCTGTCTCCTCCTTCTGTGTGTCCTCCTGCTGTGTCTCCTCCTGCTGTGTGTCCTCCTGCTGTGTCTCCTCCTGCTGTGTCTCCTCCTGCTGCCGCTCCTCCTGCTGCTTCTCCTCCTGTTGCTCTCATCCTGCTGCGTCTCCACTTGCTGCATCTCCTCATGCTGTGTCTCCTCCTGCTCTGACTCCTCCTGCTGCGTCTCCTCCTTCTGCATCTCCTCCTTCTGCGTGTCCTCCTGCTGCGTCTCCTCCTGCTGGCTCCTCCTGCTGTCTCCTCCTGCTGTCTCTTCCTGCTGTGTCTCCTCCTGCTGTGAGTCCTCCTGCTGCGGGCCCCTCCTGCTGCGTCTCCTCCTGCTGCTTCTCCTCCTGCTGTGTCTCCTCATTCTGTGTCTCCTCCTTCTGCGCCTCCTCCTGCTGCTTCTCCTCCTGTTGTGTCTCCTCCTGCTGTGTCTCCTCCTGCTGCGTCTCCTCCTGCTGTGTCTCCTCCTGCTGCGTCTCCTCCTGCTGAATCCTCCTGCTGTGTTTCCTCCTGCTGTCTCCTCCTGCTGTGTCTCTTCCTGCTGTGTCTCCTCCTGCTTTGTCTCCTCCTGCTGTGTGCCCTCCTGCTGCATTTCCTCCTGCTGCATCTCCTCCTGCTGCCTCTCCTCCTGCTGTGTCTCCTCCTTCTGCGTCTCCTCCTTCTGCGTCTCCTCCTGCTGCGTCTCCTCCTGTTGCGTCTCCTCCTGTTGTGTCTCCTCCTGCTGCGTCTCCTCCTGCTGTGGCTGTGTCTCCTCCTGCTGAATCCTCCTGCTGTGCCTCCTCCTGCTGACTCCTCCTGATGTGGCTCCTCCTGCTGCGGCTCCTCCTGCTGTGACTCCTCCTGCTGCGATTCCTCCTGCTGCGTGTCCTCCTGCTGTGTTTCCTCCTGCTGTGTCTCCTCCTGCTGCCCTCCTCCTGCTGTGTGTCCTCCTGCTGTGGCTCCTCCTGCTGCGTCTCCTCCTGCTGTGTGTCCTCCTGCTGCGTCTTCTCCTGCTGCGTCCCCTCCTGCTGTGTGTCCTCCTGCTGTGTCTCCTCCTGCTGCGTCTTCTCCTGCGTTTCATTCCAAAGAGTTAAATTCAGGGTTCATGTTTGGGGTTGAAACCAGTGCCTAGCACCGGGATGGAACAGGTGACCCTTCAAAGCCAGGGCTTCCTCCTTCCCCATCCACAACGCCCAAGTTTACTTGACGGTAAGAGCTCTCGACGTTGCCCTTAGTGAAGGACGTCAACTTTGGAAGTGAATCTTGACCGACCTGCCTGAGCCGACTGTAGCCTACTTACGTGTTGGAGAGGAGAACAGTGACATGTTTCGTCAGAAAAGAACATCAATACTTTTGAATGAACTCAATCAATTAATTCAATTCCATTTCAAATACTTGACTTTATCTTTCCCATCTGTGTGTGTTTTGTTTAAATTCTATCAAGGCACAGCTGTTCCAAAGCACCTCTTAAATTCAAAAGCTTTCACACAAACACACTCCACTGTTGAGAAGGCTTGTTCTCCATGTTTCTATAGTGATTAAACTAGTCTGAGGACGACTGGGCGTCTGAATCAGCACGCTAAATCATGTGTTGACCTATTTAAAGGTGTGTTGTTTGTGTGTGAGTCCCTCCGTGTGGGTGTGTGTTCATCAGGGTGTGACCTTCCGTGCGTGTGTGTGTCCATCCATGTGTGTCTGTCCGTGTGTGTGTGTGCGTGTGCGTGTGTGTGTGTGGGTGTGTCTCCGTGTGTGTCTGCGTGTGTGTCTGCGTGTGTGTCTGCGTGTGTCCGTCAGTGTGTATGTGTGTGTTTTGTGTGTGTGTGTGTGTGTGTGTGTGTGTCTCCGTGTGTGTCTGCGTGTGTGTCTGCGTGTGCGTGTGTCTGCATGTGTCTGCGTGTGTGTGTGTCTCCGTGTGTGTTTGCGTGTGCGTGAGCGTGTGTGTGTGTGTGTGTGTGTGTGTCATGCTGTGCAGTGTGAGTGTGCATCTGAGTATGTGTGTGTGTGTGTGTGTGTGTGTGTGTGTGTGTGTGTGTGTGTGTGTGTGTGTGTGTGTGTGTGTGTGTGTGTGTGTGTGTGTGTCTAATGTGCTCTAAGTATCAGTAGATTCATTGACCCAAATGGAACACGGGACTATTTAGTGTCTTCCACTGACCAATCAGGAGGCCCCCCATGGACACACACATTCTACCAGACAGACAGAGAGCACTTTAGTTTCACAGTGAGGAACTACAGGAAAACAACTAGGCCCTTCTAAACAGGTTTCAGTGGAGGACACACACACACACACACTCACTCAAACACACACACACACACACACTCACTCCAACTCTATCCCCTACTGTTAGCTGACAACACACTTCAGACAGGAAACAGGAAAAGAGGCCTCGTCTGTCTGATATGCTGCTGTGCTGTGAGAGGTGTGTGTGTCATTTTGTGCAGTCTCTGTGTGTGTGTGTGTGTGTGTGTGTGTGTGTGTGTGTGTGTGTGTGTGTCTCAAGCTATGCAGTGTGTGAGTCCTCCACTAACTCCCCCTCCCCAAAAAAAACCTCTCCTCTCCTCTCCTCAACCTCTCCTCTCTCCTCAACCACTCCTCTCCTCAACCTCTCCTCTCTCCTCAACTTCTCCTCAACCTCTCCTCAACCTCTCCTCTCCTCTCTCCTCAACCTCTCCTCTCGTCTCTCCTCAACCTCTCCTCAACCCCTCCCTCAACCTCTCCTCAACCTCTCCTCTCTCCTTTATTATACCAGAGCAGTACTAAATTATACCAGAGCAGTATGATTTTTTAAATTGAAATTTTATTTATTTCACCTTTATTTAACCAGGTAGGCTAGTAATAATAATAATAATACAGTAGAACAAAAGAAAACAAAAAGTATATATACAGTGAGTGCAAATGAGGTAAGTTAAGGAAATAAATAGGCCATGGTGGCGAAGTAATTACAATATAGCAATTAAACACTGGAATGGTAGATCGGCAGAAGATGAATGTGCAGGTAGAGATACTGGGGTGCAAAGGAGCAAAATAAATAAATACCAGTATGGGGATGAGGTAGATAGATGGACTGTTTACAGATGGGCTATGTACAGGTGCAGTGATCTGTAAGCTGCTCTGACAGCTGGTGCTTAAAGCTAGTGAGGGAGATGTGAGTCTCCAGCTCAGAGATTTTTGCAATTCGTTCCAGTCATGGGCAGCAGAGAACTGGAAGGAAAGACGACCAAAGGAGGAATTGGCTTTGGGGGTGACCAGTGAGACATACTTGCTGGAGCACGTGCTATGAGTGGGTGCTGCTATGGGGACCAGTGAGCTGAGATAAGGCGAGGCTTTATACCTTGCAGAGACTTGTAGATAACCTGTAGCCAGTGGGTTTGGCGACGAGTATGAAGCGAGGGCCAACCAACGAGAGTGTACAGGTCACAATGGTGGGTAGTGTATGGGGCTTTGGTGACAAAACGGATGGCACTGTGATAGACTGCATCCAATTTGTTGAGTAGAGTGTTGGAGGCTATTTTATAGATGACATCACCGAAGTTGAGGATCGGTAGGATGGCCAGTTTTACGAGGGTATGTTTGGCAGCATGAGTGAAGGATGCTTTGTTGTGATAACATGCGTCTTGGTGAGAGGTGTAGGAGTCAGGCGCAGGAGAGCAGGGATGTCTGAGGAGCGTGTTTAATAATAGTCCAGCAATGCAAATGGCACAGAACAGAAATCCCCAAACTACGCTCTCGAATAATCGTGCAAACACACGGAGGAACTAACACAGTTCCGACACTTTACATACACGTGCGTAAATGTGAAAAAAACAACAAACATCAAATACCATCGAACGCAATACACACCAGTCTAATCCTGCACGAATTACGGCAGGTAACAGCTGCCCTATATACCCACAGAAATCAAAGCAATTGAAAACCAGGTGTGAAAAGGAACACAGACAAAACAACCAGAAAAAGAAAAAGGGATCGGTAGTGGCTAGTAGACCGGCGACGCCGAGCGCCGAGCGCCGCCCGAACAGGGAGAGAAGTCACCCTCGGTAGAAGTCGTGACAGTACCCCCCCCCTGACGCGCGGCTCCCGCAGCGCGACGACGCCGGCCTCGAGGACGACCCGGAGGACGAGGCGCAGGGCGATCTGGATGGAGGCGGTGAAACTCCCTTAGCATAGGAGGATCCAGTACGTCCTCCACCGGCACCCAGCATCTCTCCTCCGGACCGTACCCCTCCCAGTCCACGAGGTACTGAAGACCCCCCACCCGACGCCTCGAGTCCAGTATGGACCGAACTGCATACGCCGGCGCCCCCCCGATGTCCAGGGGGGGCGGAGGGACCTCCCGCACCTCATCTTCTTGAAGCGGACCAGCCACCACCGGCCTGAGGAGAGACACATGAAACGAGGGGTTAATACGGTAATACGGGGGGAGCTGTAACCTATAACACACCTCGTTTATTCTCCTCAGGACTTTGAATGGCCCCACAAACCGCGGACCCAGCTTCCGGCAGGGCAGGTGGAGGGGCAGGTTTCGGGTCGAGAGCCAGACCCGGTCCCCCGGTGTGTACACCGGGGCCTCGCTGCGATGGCGGTCGGCACTGGCCTTCTGCCGTGCTTCGGCCCGTTTAAGGTACCCATGGGCGGCCTCCCAGGTTTCCCTTGAGCGTTTCACCCAATCGTCCACCGCAGGAGCCTCGGTCTGGCTCTGATGCCATGGTACCAGGACCGGCTGATAGCCCAACACACATTGGAAGGGCGACAGGTTCGTAGAGGAGTGGGGGAGTGAGTTCTGGGCCATCTCCGCCCAGGGGATGTACTTCGCCCACTCCCCTGGCCGGTCCTGGCAATACGACCGCAGAAACCTACCCACATCCTGGTTCACTCTTTCCACCTGCCCATTACTCTCGGGGTGAAACCCAGAGGTCAGGCTGACCGAGACCCCCAAACGTTCCATGAATGCCTTCCACACCCTGGACGTGAACTGGGGACCCCGATCAGAAACAATATCCTCAGGCACCCCGTAGTGCCGGAAGACGTGAGTAAACAGGGCCTCCGCCGTCCGTAGGGCCGTAGGGAGACCGGGCAAAGGGAGGAGACGACAGGACTTAGAAAACCGATCCACAACGACCAGGATTGTGGTGTTGCCCTGTGACGGTGGCAGATCGGTCAAGAAGTCAACCGACAGGTGTGACCAAGGCCGCTGTGGAACGGGAAGGGGTTGTAACTTCCCTCTGGGCAGGTGCCTAGGAGCCTTGCACTGAGCGCACACTGAGCAGGAGGACACATAAACCCTCACGTCCTTGGCTAAAGTGGTCCACCAGTACTTCCCACTAAGACATCGCACCGTCCTCCCAATCCCCGGATGACCAGAGGAGGGGGATGTGTGAGCCCACCAAATTAACCTGTCTCTAACCTCCAGCGGAACATACACCCGTCCCGCTGGACATTGTGGTGGAGTGGGCTCAACACGCGATGCTCGCTCAATGTCTGCGTCCACCTCCCACCTTACAGGTGCCACTAAACAAGAAGCCGGGAGGATGGGCGCAGGATCAATGGCCCGCTCCTCCGTATCATATAGTCGGGACAGTGCATCTGCCTTAGTGTTCTGGGAGCCTGGTCTATAGGAGATGGTAAACCTAAATCGGGTGAAAAACATGGCCCACCTTGCCTGACGAGGGTTCAGTCTCCTCGCTGCCCGAATGTACTCTAGATTACGGTGGTCAGTCCAGATGAGGAAAGGGTGCTGGGCCCCCTCAAGCCAATGTCTCCACACCTTCAGGGCTCTGACAACAGCTAGCAGCTCCCGATCCCCCACGTCATAGTTTCGCTCCGCCGGGCTGAGCTTCTGAGAAAAGAAAGCACAGGGGCGGAGCTTCGGTGGCGCACCCGAGCGCTGGGAGAGCACGGCTCCAACCCCAGCCTCGGATGCGTCCACCTCCACTATAAATGCCAAAGAGGGGTCCGGATGCGCCAGCACGGGAGCCGAGGTAAAAAGAGCCTTCAGGCGACCAAAAGCCCTGTCCGCCTCAGCCGACCACCCCAGACGCGTCGGCCCCCCCTTCAGCAGTGACGTAATGGGCGCAGCCACCTGCCCAAAACCCCGGATAAACCTCCGGTAGTAGTTGGCAAACCCTAAGAACCGCTGCACCTCCTTTACCGTGGTTGGAGTCGGCCAATTACTCACGGCTGCAATGCGGTCATCCTCCATCACCAACCCCGATGTGGAAATGCGATATCCAAGGAAGGAGACGGCCTGTTGGAAGAACGAGCATTTCTCAGCCTTGACGTACAGGTCATGCTCCAACAGTCTCCCAAGTACCCTGCGCACCAGAGACACATGCGCGGCCCGTGTAGCGGAATAGACCAGAATATCATCGATGTAAACCACCACACCCTGACCGTGCAGATCCCTGAGAATCTCATCCACAAAAGATTGGAAGACTGCTGGAGCATTCTTCAAACCGTACGGCATGACGAGGTACTCATAATGGCCGGATGTGGTACTAAACGCCGTCTTCCACTCATCTCCCTTCCGGATACGCACCAAGTTATATGCACTCCTGAGATCCAGTTTTGTGAAAAACCGTGCTCCGTGAAATGACTCAATCGCCGTGGCAATGAGAGGTAGCGGGTAACTATACCCCACCGTGATGGAATTTAGACCTCTATAGTCAATGCACGGACGCAGACCACCCTCCTTCTTCTTCACAAAAAAGAAACTCGAGGAGGCAGGTGAGATGGAGGGCTGAATGAACCCCTGCCCCAGAGATTCCGATATGTATGTCTCCATAGCCACCGTCTCCTCCTGTGACAGGGGATACACGTGACTCCTGGGAAGTGCAGCGCCTACCAGGAGATTTATCGCACAATCCCCTCGTCGATGAGGTGGTAATTGGGTCGCCTTCTTTTTACAGAAGGCGATAGCCAAATCGGCATATTCTGAGGGAATGTGCACGGTGGAGACTTGGTCTGGACTCTCCACCGTTGTAGCACCGATGGAAACTCCTACACACCTGCCTGAGCACTCCTCCGACCACCCCTGTAGAGCCCTCTGTTGCCACGAAATCCTGGGGTTGTGACGGGCCAACCAGGGGATCCCCAACACCACCGGAAACGCAGGAGAATCAATGAGGAAGAGACTAATTCTCTCCTCATGACCCTCCTGCGTAACCATATCCAGTGGAGCCGTGGCCTCCCTGACTAGCCCTGACCCTAATGGTCGGCTATCTAAGGCGTGCACTGGGAAGGGTTTATCCAGCTGAACAAGGGGAATCCCTAACCTGTTCGCTAAACCGCGGTCAATAAAATTCCCCGCCGCGCCTGAATCTACTAGCGCCTTATGCCGGGAAAGAGGGGAAAATTTAGGAAAAACAATCCATACATACACGTGACCAACAGGGGGCTCTGGGTGAGCCTGGTGCCGACTCACCTGAGGTGTCCGGGCAGTGCTCGGCCTGGCGTCTCGACTCCCGGGGGGACCCCCCCAGCACCGGTCAGCAGTGTGCCCTCTGCGACCACAGCTGGCACAGGAAAGGCCCCCTCCTCCGGTCGCCCTCGCTGAAGCACCTCCTAGCTCCATGGGTGTTGGAGTGGTGGAGCTGGGAGATGGAACTGACAGAGCCCGATCTGGACGTCCACGGGTCGCCAGCAAGTTGTCCAACCGAATGGACATGTCGATCAATTGGTCCAAGGACAGGGTGGTGTCTCTACAGGCCAGCTCCCTACGGACGTCCTCACGCAAACTACACCTATAGTGATCGATCAAGGCCCTGTCGTTCCATCCCGCGCCAGCGGCCAAGGTCCGGAACTCTAGAGCAAAGTCCTGAGCACTCCTCCTCTCCTGCCTCAGATGGAACAGCCGTTCACCCGCCGCTCGACCCTCAGGTGGGTGATCAAACACGGCCCGAAAGCGGCGGGTGAACTCTGGGTAGTGGTCCCTCGCCGAGTCAGGATCGTTCCACACCGCGTTGGCCCACTCCAGGGCTTTACCTGCGAGGCAGGAGACGAGGGCGTTCACGCTCTCACCCCCCGAAGGAGCCGGACGAACGGTCGCCAGGTATAGGTCCATCTGGAGTAAGAAACCCTGGCACCCGGCCGCCGTCCCATCATACTCCCTCGGGAGGGCGAGTCGAATTCCACTGTGCTCAGGCAATGAAGGAGAGGGTAGTGGTACTGGTTGGGGTGTAGCTGATAACGGTGTGGGAAGGCCACCTCTCTCCCATCTCTCCATCGTCGCCATCACCTGATCCATGGCGGTCCCCAGTCGGTGTAACACTGCCGTGTGGTGTTGAACTCGCTCCTCCACGGACCCTGGAAGTGCGTCCGCTGCTGACTCCATAATTATATTGGTGCAGGATTCTGTGATAACATGCGTCTTGGTGAGAGGTGTAGGAGTCAGGCGCAGGAGAGCAGGGATGTCTGAGGAGCGTGTTTAATAATAGTCCAGCAATGCAAATGGCACAGAACAGAAATCCCCAAACTACGCTCTCGAATAATCGTGCAAACACACGGAGGAACTAACACAGTTCCGACACTTTACATACACGTGCGTAAATGCGAAAAAAACAACAAACATCAAATACCATCGAACGCAATACACACCAGTCTAATCCTGCACGAATTACGGCAGGTAACAGCTGCCCTATATACCCACAGAAATCAAAGCAATTGAAAACCAGGTGTGAAAAGGAACACAGACAAAACAACCAGAAAAAGAAAAAGGGATCGGTAGTGGCTAGTAGACCGGCGACGCCGAGCGCCGAGCGCCGCCCGAACAGGGAGAGAAGTCACCCTCGGTAGAAGTCGTGACATTTGTTGCGATGTAGGAAGACGATTCTAGATTTCATTTTGGATTGGAGATGCTTAATGTGGGTCTGGAAGGAGAGTTTACAGTCTAAACAGACACCTAGGTATTTGTAGTTGTCCACGTATTCTAAGTCAGAGCCGTCCAGAGTAGTGATGCTAGTCAGGCGTGAGGGTGCGGGCAGTGATCGATTGAAAAGCATGCATTTAGTTGTACTTGTGTTTAAGAGCAGTTGGAGGCCACGGAAGGAGAGTTGTATGGCATTGAAGCTCGTCTGGATGTTAGTTAACACAGTGTCCAAGGAGGGGGCAGAAGTATACAGAATGGTGTCGTCTGCATAGGGGTGGATCAGAGACTCACCAGCAGTGCAGATTATACCTACGGTATATAGTGCACTATCATCGACCAGGATCCTATTTCCTTTTTAGTGCACTACTATAGACCAGGGCCCCTATACCCTATATAGTGTACTACTGTTGGCCAGGGCCCCTATTCCCTATATAATGCTCTACTTTAGACCAGAACCCTATTCCCTATATAGTACACTACTTTAGAGGAGGGCCCTATTCCCTATATAGTACACTACTTTAGAGGAGGGCCCTATTCCCTATATAGTGCACTACTTTAGACCAGGGCCCTATTCCCTATATAGTACACTACTTTAGACCAGGGCCCTATTCCCTATATAGTTTACTACTTTAGACCAGGGCCCTATTCCCTATATAGTACACTACTTTAGAGGAGGGCCCTATTCCCTATATAGTACACTACTTTAGAGGAGGGCCCTATTCCCTATATAGTGCACTGCCATCGACCAGGGCCAGTAAGGAATATGGTGCCATTTGAGATATATATGTTCTAGTCTCAAAGTACAGCTTCGATTCTATGGCTTTCAAGAAAACAGTCTGAGTCTGAGACCTGATTGGTCCATTTTGCCAGTAGCTTTTAACTCACTCAGGAAGTGTTGTGGGCCATTTCCATCTGCTGCCAAATGTGTTGAAAGATGTTCGATAGTAAATACTATGCTACCGCACGCATCCATCCTCCTCTCCTGCTCTATCCCTTTCTCCTCCTCTCTCTCTCTCTCTCTCTCTCCCTCTGTTTCTCTCTGTTTCTCTCTCTCTCCTTCTCTCTCTCCATCTCTCTCTCTCTCCCCCTCTCCTCCTTCCTCTCTCTCTCTCTCTCTCTCTCCCTCTCTCTACTTCTCTCTCTCTCGCCCTCTCTCTCCCCCTCTATTCCTCCCCTCTCTCTCTCTCTCTCGCTCTATCCCTATCTCTCTCTCTCTCTCTCTCTCTCTCTCTCTCTCTCTCTCTCTCTCTCCCCCTCCCCTCTTCAATCTTTGCTATCCATATTCATGTCATTTTTATATGGATATGCCTGTAATGTACTGGCTGCTGTTTGTAACCATTACATCCTGGCTATACAAGGGCTGGAGAGCTGATATACACAATAATAACTTGGGATTCGGCCAGAAATACCATTATCACTACACACACACACACACACACACACACACACACACACACACACACACACACACACACACACACACACACACACACACACACACACACACACACACAAACACACACACACACACAAACACACACACACACACACAACACACACACACACACACACACACACACATACACACACACACACACACACACACACACAAACACACACATACACACACACACACACAAACACACAACACACACACACACACACACACACCCTCTCCATCCTCCTATAGTTCATACCTCCCACCACTTCACCACAAATCACGTCTCAAGTAGTATGACAGTGTGTGTGTGTGTGTGTTGTGTGTGTGTGTGTGTGTGTGTAGTGATAATGGTATTTCTGGCCGAGGGGTGGGGGGGGGGGGGGGGTATTCATCCTCTAATCTCTACATTAGAGGAACTGGAAATTCAGATGTATAAGAAATGGCATAAAGACAGAACAATGAAATTAACAGTGAATTTTACTTATTGACTTTCTGTCTCATCCCAGCACCAGCCCCTTCAACCAGCTGCCACACCCACTCTGACTGAAATGTGTTCATTGGCTGCCTCATCCCAGCACCAGCCCCTTCAACCAGCTGCCACACCCACTCTGACTGAAATGTGTTCATTGGCTGCCTCATCCCAGCACCAGCCCCTTCAACCAGCTGCCACACCCACTCTGACTGAAATGTGTTCATTGGCTGTCTCATCCCAGCACCAGCCCCTTCAACCAGCTGCCACACCCACTCTGACTGAAATGTGTTCATTGGCTGCCTCATCCCAGCACCAGCCCCTTCAACCAGCTGCCACACCCACTCTGACTGAAATGTGTTCATTGGCTGCCTCATCCCAGCACCAGCCCCTTCAACCAGCTGCCACACCCACTCTGACTGAAATGTGTTCATTGGCTGCCTCATCCCAGCACCAGCCCCTTCAACCAGCTGCCACACCCACTCTGACTGAAATGTGTTCATTGGCTGCCTCATCCCAGCACCAGCCCCTTCAACCAGCTTCATTGGCTGCTGTGAAACAAGATCAAAGGCATTAGAGGAAGGAGCAAGGAGCAAGAGGAAACAGAAATAAGCCAATCACTGTCAGAGTGGCAGATGTTCCACTGGCCTATAGCAGGTGCCAAGCAGGTGCCAATCACTGTCAGAGTGACAGATGTTCAACTGGCCTATAGTGGGTGCCAAGCAGGTGCCAATCACTGTCAGAGTGACAGATGTTCCACTGGCCTATAGCAGGTGCCAATCACTGTCAGAGTGACAGATGTTCAACTGGCCTATAGTGGGTGCCAATCACTGTCAGAGTGGCCGATGTACAACTGGCCTATAGTGGGTGCCAATCACTGTCAGAGTGGCCGATGTACAACTGGCCTATAGTGGGTGCCAATCGGGTGCCAAACACTAGACCACGCACTCTGCAAGATTCATGGTCCTTTCCAGCAAGTTAAAGTAAATGCTGCCTACAGCCCCACACATCGATGCAAAAGACAAACTGTTGTTCAATATTTAGTCTGTCAATAGATGATTTTGTTTCTGTCTCCTGCCGTGGTATAGGCTCTGAGATGAAATAGGCTGTGATGTCTCTCTCCTGCCAAACACTAATACCGTAGCCTACCCATACCGTCAAATATTTTGAACCCCCCTAGAGTCAATGTCCGCACCCCAGCGCAAATGTCATTAGCATGATTCTAAAAAAAAACCTATGGAAATCAGTCCATTTAAGCTAGAGATGTCTGGGTTTCATTGTTGTTTTGGATGTGACTCAATCCACGGCATCCGCTGATGTCGCACCTCTGCATCTACAGGTGAAAGGTCAAATCTAATCAAATCTAGTGTTATTGGTCACATACACGTGTTCAGCAGGTATGTTATTGGTCACATACACGTGTTCAGCAGGTATGTTATTGGTCACATACACGTGTTCAGCAGGTATGTTATTGGTCACATACACGTGTTCAGCAGGTATGTTATTGGTCACATACACGTGTTCAGCAGGTATGTTATTGGTCACATACACGTGTTCAGCAGGTATGTTATTGGTCACATACACGTGTTCAGCAGGTATGTTATTGGTCACATACACGTGTTCAGCAGGTATGTTATTGTGGATATAGCGAAGTGTTTCTAGCTCCAACAGTGTAGTAACATCTAACAAGTAACATCTAACCATTTCACAACAATACACACAATGCACACAAATCTAAAGTAAAGGTATTTCATTAAAAATGTATAATTATTTGGACGAGTAATGTCAGAGCTGTATAGACTAAGATACAGTAGAATAGAATAGAATACAGTGTATACATATAATACAACATATGTACACATTATTAGAGTGACAAGTAACAAGTGTTCCGTTATTGAAGGGGCCAGTGTTCCGTTATTGAAGGGGCCAGTGTTCCGTTATTGAAGGGGCCAGTGTTCCGTTATTGAAGGGGCCAGTGTTCCGTTATTGAAGGGGCCAGTGTTCCGTTATTGAAGGGGCCAGTGTTCCGTTATTGAAGGGGCCAGTGTTCCGTTATTGAAGGGGCCAGTGTTCCGTTATTGAAGGGGCCAGTGTTCCGTTATTGAAGGGGCCAGTGTTCCGTTATTGAAGGGGCCAGTGTTCCGTTATTAAAGGGGCCAGTGATTTCTAGTCTGTCTACAGAATCTTCTGCAGCCTCTGAACGGTTTGGCCTACTGACTATTAGGACCCCTCTATGGGAAGGACACCTCTATGGGATAGACACCTCTATGGGAAGGACACCTCTATGGGATGGACACCTCTATGGGATGGACACCTCTATGGGAAGGACCCCTCTATGGGATAGACACCTCTATGGGAAGGACACCTCTATGGGATAGACACCTCTATGGGGAGGACACCTCTATGGGAAGGACACCTCTATGGGGAGGACACCTCTATGGGATGGACACCTCTATGGGAAGGACACCTCTATGGGGAGGACACCTCTATGGGATGGACACCTCTATGGGATGGACACCTCTATGGGAAGGACACCTCTATGGGATGGACACCTCTATGGGAAGGACACCTCTATGGGGAGGACAACTCTATGGGATAGACACCTCTATGGGATGGACCCCTCTATGGGATAGACACCTCTATGGGGAGGACACCTCTATGGGAAGGACACCTCTATGGGGAGGACACTTCTATAGGGAGTACACCTCTATGGGATGGACACCTCTATGGGAAGGACACCTCTATGGGATAGACACCTCTATGGGATGGACACCTCTATGGGATGGACACCTCTATGGGATAGACACCTCTATGGGATAGACACCTCTATGGGAAGGACACCTCTATGGGAAGGACACCTCTATGGGGAGGACACTTCTATAGGGAGGACACCTCTATGGGATGGACACCTCTATGGGAAGGACACCTCTATGGGAAGGACACCTCTATGGGATGGACACCTCTATGGGAAGGACACCTCTATGGGAAGTGGAGACTCTCACGAACACGATCGTGTTCTCCGTTCTTCTACGACTCCCACAAGCGTTCTGGGACTCTGGTCTGAAGACAATACAGACGAACTTCCAACTTCTGCCTGTAGCGTCTGAACAGTTTGGACGACACACTAATATGACCCTCTGTGGAAAGGTGAGACTCTCAGAAACATGTACATGTTGGTTGTTTTGATCAAGGACGCCCACAACCCTCACAAGACTCTTCTGAATGTCCCCCGGTACCAGTTGAAAGAATGAATGGAAGTAAATATGGAGACCATGTGACAACCAAAAAGAGGTTAAATGCATGTAACAAAACAAACAACACATGTTTCCTGATTTGTCTGATAACTCTCAGATAGAGGACAGACACTTCACTTTTCTGGGACTATCTGTTGTGTAGTGAATACGTTATTCAATGTGTTTCTATGGGCTAATAGCAGTAATGACTATATGTTATTCACTGTGTTTCTATGGGCTAATAGCAGTAAGGACTGTCTGTTATTCACTGTGTTTCTATGGGCTAATAGCAGTAAGGACTGTCTGTTATTCCATGTGTTTCTATGGGCTAATAGCAGTAAGAACTATCTGTTATTCACTGTGTTTCTATGGGCTAATAGCAGTAAGGACTATCTGTTATTCAATGTGTTTCTATTGGCTAATAGCAGTAATGACTGTCTGTTATTCAATGTGTTTCTATTGGCTAATAGCACTAAGGACTGTCTGTTATTCAGTGTGTTTCTATCTAATACAGGTAGAGACACGTCCTGCAATAAGACCAGGATTCAGACCTACAGTTTATAATACAGGTAGAGACATGTCCTGCTATAAGACCAGGATTCAGACCTATAGTTTATAATACAGGTAGAGACATGTCCTGCAATAAGACCAGGATTCAGACCTATAGTTTATAATACAGGTAGAGACATGTCCTGCTATAAGACCAGGATTCAGACCTATAGTTTATAATACAGGTAGAGACATGTCCTGCAATAAGACCAGGATTCAGACCTACAGTTTATAATAACATGAGAGACATGTCCTGCTATAAGACCAGGATTCAGACCTATAGTTTATAATACAGGTAGAGACATGTCCTGCTATAAGACCAGGATTCAGACCTATAGTTTATAATACAGGTAGAGACATGTCCTGCAATAAGACCAGGATTCAGACCTACAGTTTATAATAACATGAGAGACATGTCCTGCTATAAGACCAGGATTCAGACCTATAGTTTATAATACAGGTAGAGACATGTCCTGCAATAAGACCAGGATTCAGACCTACAGTTTATAATAACATGAGAGACATGTCCTGCTATAAGACCAGGATTCAGACGTATAGTTTATAATACAGGTATGTCCTGCTATAAGACCAGGATTCAGACCTACAGTTTATAATAACATGAGAGACATGTCCTGCTATAAGACCAGGATTCAGACCTATAGTTTATAATACAGGTAGAGACATGTCCTGCAATAAGACCAGGATTCAGACCTACAGTTTATAATAACATGAGAGACATGTCCTGCTATAAGACCAGGATTCAGACCTATAGTTTATAATACAGGTATGTCCTGCTATAAGACCAGGATTCAGACCTACAGTTTATAATAACATGAGAGACATGTCCTGCAATAAGACCAGGATTCAGACCTACAGTTTATAATAACATGAGAGACATGTCCTGCTATAAGACCAGGATTCAGACCTATAGTTTATAATAACATGAGAGACATGTCCTGCTATAAGACCAGGATTCAGACCTATAGTTTATAATAACATGAGAGACATGTCCTGCTATAAGACCAGGATTCAGACCTATAGTTTATAATACAGGTAGAGACATGTCCTGCTATAAGACCAGGATTCAGACCTACAGTTTATAATAACATGAGAGACATGTCCTGCTATAAGACCAGGATTCAGACCTATAGTTTATAATGCAGGTAGAGACACGTCCTGCAATAAGACCAGGATTCAGACCTATAGTTTATAATACAGGTAGAGACATGTCCTGCTATAAGACCAGGATTCAGACCTATAGTTTATAATAACATGAGAGACATGTCCTGCAATAAGACCAGGATTCAGACCTACAGTTTATAATACAGGTAGAGACATGTCCTGCTATAAGACCAGGATTCAGACCTACAGTTTATAATAACATGAGAGACATGTCCTGCTATAAGACCAGGATTCAGACCAATAGTTTATAATACAGGTAGAGACATGTCCTGCAATAAGACCAGGATTCAGACCTATAGTTTATAATAACATGAGAGACATGTCCTGCTATAAGACCAGGATTCAGACCAATAGTTTATAATACAGGTAGAGACATGTCCTGCAATAAGACCAGGATTCAGACCTACAGTTTATAATACAGGTAGAGACATGTCCTGCTATAAGACCAGGATTCAGACTTACAGTTTATAATAACATGATAGACATGTCCTGCTATAAGACCAGGATTCAGACCTATAGTTTATAATACAGGTAGAGACACGTCCTGCAATAAGACCAGGATTCAGACCTATAGTTTATAATAACATGAGAGACATGTCCTGCTATAAGACCAGGATTCAGACCTATAGTTTATAATACAGGTAGAGACATGTCCTGCAATAAGACCAGGATTCAGACCTATAGTTTATAATACAGGTAGAGACATGTCCTGCAATAAGACCAGGATTCAGACCTACAGTTTATAATACAGGTAGAGACATGTCCTGCTATAAGACCAGGATTCAGACCTATAGTTTATAATAACATGAGAGACATGTCCTGCTATAAGACCAGGATTCAGACCTATAGTTTATAATAACATGAGAGACATGTCCTGCTATAAGACCAGGATTCAGACCTATAGTTTATAATGAAGGTAGAGACACGTCCTGCAATAAGACCAGGATTCAGACCTATAGTTTATAATACAGGTAGAGACACGTCCTGCAATAAGACCAGGATTCAGACCTATAGTTGATAATAAAGGTAGAGACATGTCCTGCAATAAGACCAGGATTCAGACCTATAGTTTATAATAACATGAGAGACATGTCCTGCAATAAGACCAGGATTCAGACCTATAGTTTATAATACAGGTAGAGACATGTCCTGCTATAAGACCAGGATTCAGACCTATAGTTTATAATACAGGTAGAGACATGTCCTGCAATAAGACCAGGATTCAGACCTACAGTTTATAATAACATGAGAGACATGTCCTGCTATAAGACCAGGATTCAGACCTATAGTTTATAATACAGGTAGAGACATGTCCTGCTATAAGACCAGGATTCAGACCTACAGTTTATAATAACATGAGAGACATGTCCTGCTATAAGACCAGGATTCAGACCTATAGTTTATAATAACATGAGAGACATGTCCTGCTATAAGACCAGGATTCAGACCTATAGTTTATAATACAGGTAGAGACATGTCCTGCAATAAGACCAGGATTCAGACCTATAGTTTATAATACAGGTAGAGACATGTCCTGCTATAAGACCAGGATTCAGACCAATAGTTTATAATAACATGAGAGACATGTCCTGCTATAAGACCAGGATTCAGACCTATAGTTTATAATACAGGTAGAGACATGTCCTGCAATAAGACCAGGATTCAGACCTATAGTTTATAATACAGGTAGAGACATGTCCTGCAATAAGACCAGGATTCAGACCTATAGTTTATAATACAGGTAGAGACATGTCCTGCAATAAGACCAGGATTCAGACCTATAGTTTATAATAAAGGTAGAGACATGTCCTGCAATAAGACCAGGATTCAGACCTATAGTTTATAATAACATGAGAGACATGTCCTGCTATAAGACCAGGATTCAGACCTATAGTTTATAATAACATGAGAGACATGTCCTGCTATAAGACCAGGATTCAGACCTATAGTTTATAATAACATGAGAGACATGTCCTGCTATAAGACCAGGATTCAGACCTATAGTTTATAATACAGGTAGAGACATGTCCTGCTATAAGACCAGGATTCAGACCTATAGTTTATAATGCAGGTAGAGACATGTCCTGCTATAAGACCAGGATTCAGACCTATAGTTTATAATACAGGTAGAGACACGTCCTGCAATAAGACCAGGATTCAGACCTATAGTTTATAATGCAGGTAGAGACACGTCCTGCAATAAGACCAGGATTCAGACCTACAGTTTATAATACAGGTAGAGACACGTCTTGCAATAAGACCAGGATTCAGACCTATAGTTTATAATGCAGGTAGAGACACGTCCTGCAATAAGACCAGGATTCAGACCTATAGTTTATAATAACATGAGAGACATGTCCTGCAATAAGACCAGGATTCAGACCTATAGTTTATAATAACATGAGAGACATGTCCTGCAATAAGACCAGGATTCAGACCTATAGTTTATAATACAGGTAGAGACACGTCCTGCTATAAGACCAGGATTCAGACCTATAGTTTATAATAACATGAGAGACATGTCCTGCTATAAGACCAGGATTCAGACCTATAGTTTATAATAACATGAGAGACATGTCCTGCTATAAGACCAGGATTCAGACCTATAGTTTATAATGAAGGTAGAGACACGTCCTGCAATAAGACCAGGATTCAGACCTATAGTTTATAATACAGGTAGAGTCACGTCCTGCAATAAGACCAGGATTCAGACCTATAGTTTATAATAACATGAGAGACATGTCCTGCTATAAGACCAGGATTCAGACCTACAGTTTATAATACAGGTAGAGACATGTCCTGCTATAAGACCAGGATTCAGACCTACAGTTTATAATACAGGTAGAGACATGTCCTGCTATAAGACCAGGCTTCAGACCTGCAGTTTATAATACAGGTAGAGACATGTCCTGCTATAAGACCAGGATTCAGACCTACAGTTTATAATAACATGAGAGACATGTCCTGCTATAAGACCAGGATTCAGACCTATAGTTTATAATACAGGTAGAGACATGTCCTGCTATAAGACCAGGATTCAGACCTACAGTTTATAATAACATGAGAGACATGTCCTGCTATAAGACCAGGATTCAGACCTATAGTTTATAATACAGGTAGAGACATGTCCTGCTATAAGACCAGGATTCAGACCTACAGTTTATAATAACATGAGAGACATGTCCTGCTATAAGACCAGGATTCAGACCTATAGTTTATAATACAGGTAGAGACATGTCCTGCAATAAGTCCAGGATTCAGACCTATAGTTTATAATAACATGAGAGACATGTCCTGCTATAAGACCAGGATTCAGACCTATAGTTTATAATACAGGGAGAGACATGTCCTGCAATAAGACCAGGATTCAGACCTATAGTTTATAATACAGGTAGAGACACGTCCTGCAATAAGACCAGAATTCAGACCTATAGTTTATAATACAGGTAGAGACATGTCCTGCTATAAGACCAGGATTCAGACCTACAGTTTATAATAACATGAGAGACATGTCCTGCAATAAGACCAGGATTCAGACCTATAGTTTATAATAACATGAGAGACATGTCCTGCAATAAGACCAGGATTCAGACCTATAGTTTATAATACAGGTAGAGACATGTCCTGCAATAAGACCAGGATTCAGACCTACAGTTTATAATAACATCAGAGACATGTCCTGCAATAAGACCAGGATTCAGACCTATAGTTTATAATAACATGAGAGACATGTCCTGCAATAAGACCAGGATTCAGACCTATAGTTTATAATAACATGAGAGACATGTCCTGCAATAAGACCAGGATTCAGACCTATAGTTTATAATACAGGTAGAGACGTGTCCTGCAATAAGACCAGGATTCAGACCTATAGTTTATAATAACATGAGAGACATGTCCTGCAATAAGACCAGGATTCAGACCTATAGTTTATAATACAGGTAGAGACATGTCCTGCTATAAGACCAGGATTCAGACCTATAGTTTATAATACAGGTAGAGACACGTCCTGCAATAAGACCAGGATTCAGACCTATAGTTTATAATACAGGTAGAGACATGTCCTGCTATAAGACCAGGATTCAGACCTATAGTTTATAATACAGGTAGAGACATGTCCTGCTATAAGACCAGGATTCAGACCTATAGTTTATAATAACATGAGAGACATGTCCTGCTATAAGACCAGGATTCAGACCTATAGTTTATAATGCAGGTAGAGACATGTCCTGCAATAAGACCAGGATTCAGACCTATAGTTTATAATGCAGGTAGAGACATGTCCTGCAATAAGACCAGGATTCAGACCTATAGTTTATAATACAGGTAGAGACATGTCCTGCTATAAGACCAGGATTCAGACCTATAGTTTATAATAAAGGTAGAGACACGTCCTGCAATAAGACCAGGATTCAGACCTATAGTTTATAATAACATGAGAGACATGTCCTGCTATAAGACCAGGATTCAGACCTATAGTTTATAATACAGGTAGAGACATGTCCTGCTATAAGACCAGGATTCAGACCTATAGTTTATAATAACATGAGAGACATGTCCTGCTATAAGACCAGGATTCAGACCTATAGTTTATAATTAAGGTAGAGACATGTCCTGCTATAAGACCAGGATTCAGACCTATAGTTTATAATACAGGTAGAGACATGTCCTGCTATAAGACCAGGATTCAGACCTATAGTTTATAATAACATGAGAGACATGTCCTGCTATAAGACCAGGATTCAGACCTATAGTTTATAATAACATGAGAGACATGTCCTGCTATAAGACCAGGATTCAGACCTATAGTTTATAATGACATGAGAGACATGTCCTGCTATAAGACCAGGATTCAGACCTATAGTTTATAATACAGGTAGAGACATGTCCTGCAATAAGACCAGGATTCAGACCTATAGTTTATAATACAGGTAGAGACATGTCCTGCTATAAGACCAGGATTCAGACCTATAGTTTATAATAACATGAGAGACATGTCCTGCTATAAGACCAGGATTCAGACCTATAGTTTATAATTAAGGTAGAGACATGTCCTGCTATAAGACCAGGATTCAGACCTATAGTTTATAATAACATGAGAGACATGTCCTGCTATAAGACCAGGATTCAGACCTATAGTTTATAATAACATGAGAGACATGTCCTGCAATAAGACCAGGATTCAGACCTATAGTTTATAATACAGGTAGAGACACGTCCTGCAATAAGACCAGGATTCAGACCTATAGTTTATAATACAGGTAGAGACACGTCCTGCTATAAGACCAGGATTCAGACCTATAGTTTATAATACAGGTAGAGACACGTCCTGCTATAAGACCAGGATTCAGACCTATAGTTTATAATACAGGTAGAGACATGTCCTGCAATAAGACCAGGATTCAGACCTACAGTTTATAATACAGGTAGAGACACGTCCTGCTATAAGACCAGGATTCAGACCTATAGTTTATAATAACATGAGAGACACGTCCTGCAATAAGACCAGGATTCAGACCTATAGTTTATAATGACATGAGAGACATGTCCTGCAATAAGACCAGGATTCAGACCTACAGTTTATAATACAGGTAGAGACATGTCCTGCAATAAGACCAGGATTCAGACCTACAGTTTATAATAACATGAGAGACATGTCCTGCTATAAGACCAGGATTCAGACCTATAGTTTATAATACAGGTAGAGACATGTCCTGCTATAAGACCAGGATTCAGACCTATAGTTTATAATACAGGTAGAGACATGTCCTGCTATAAGACCAGGATTCAGACCTATAGTTTATAATACAGGTAGAGACATGTCCTGCAATAAGACCAGGATTCAGACCTATAGTTTATAATACAGGTAGAGACACGTCCTGCTATAAGACCAGGATTCAGACCTATAGTTTATAATACAGGTAGAGACATGTCCTGCAATAAGACCAGGATTCAGACCTATAGTTTATAATGACATGAGAGACATGTCCTGCTATAAGACCAGGATTCAGACCTATAGTTTATAATAACATGAGAGACATGTCCTGCTATAAGACCAGGATTCAGACCTATAGTTTATAATACAGGTAGAGACATGTCCTGCTATAAGACCAGGATTCAGACCTATAGTTTATAATAACATGAGAGACATGTCCTGCTATAAGACCAGGATTCAGACCTATAGTTTATAATACAGGTAGAGACATGTCCTGCTATAAGACCAGGATTCAGACCTATAGTTTATAATAACATGAGAGACATGTCCTGCTATAAGACCAGGATTCAGACCTATAGTTTATAATACAGGTAGAGACACGTCCTGCTATAAGACCAGGATTCAGACCTATAGTTTATAATACAGGTAGAGACATGTCCTGCTATAAGACCAGGATTCAGACCTATAGTTTATAATACAGGTAGAGACATGTCCTGCAATAAGACCAGGATTCAGACCAATAGTTTATAATAAAGGTAGAGACATGTCCTGCAATAAGACCAGGATTCAGACCTATAGTTTATAATACAGGTAGAGACATGTCCTGCTATAAGACCAGGATTCAGACCTATAGTTTATAATGACATGAGAGACATGTCCTGCTATAAGACCAGGATTCAGACCTATAGTTTATAATTAAGGTAGAGACATGTCCTGCTATAAGACCAGGATTCAGACCTATAGTTTATAATAACATGAGAGACATGTCCTGCTATAAGACCAGGATTCAGACCTATAGTTTATAATTAAGGTAGAGACATGTCCTGCTATAAGACCAGGATTCAGACCTATAGTTTATAATACAGGTAGAGACACGTCCTGCAATAAGACCAGGATTCAGACCTACAGTTTATAATACAGGTAGAGACATGTCCTGCAATAAGACCAGGATTCAGACCTATAGTTTATAATAACATGAGAGACATGTCCTGCTATAAGACCAGGATTCAGACCTATAGTTTATAATAACATGAGAGACATGTCCTGCTATAAGACCAGGATTCAGACCTATAGTTTATAATTAAGGTAGAGACATGTCCTGCTATAAGACCAGGATTCAGACCTATAGTTTATAATACAGGTAGAGACACGTCCTGCAATAAGACCAGGATTCAGACCTACAGTTTATAATACAGGTAGAGACATGTCCTGCAATAAGACCAGGATTCAGACCTATAGTTTATAATACAGGTAGAGACATGTCCTGCTATAAGACCAGGATTCAGACCTATAGTTTATAATACAGGTAGAGACATGTCCTGCAATAAGACCAGGATTCAGACCTATAGTTTATAATAACATGAGAGACATGTCCTGCAATAAGACCAGGATTCAGACCTATAGTTTATAATAACATGAGAGACATGTCCTGCAATAAGACCAGGAATCAGACCTACAGTTTATAATACAGGTAGAGACATGTCCTGCAATAAGACCAGGATTCAGACCTATAGTTTATAATACAGGTAGAGACATGTCCTGCAATAAGACCAGGATTCAGACCTATAGTTTATAATACAGGTAGAGACATGTCCTGCTATAAGACCAGGATTCAGACCTATAGTTTATAATACAGGTAGAGACATGTCCTGCTATAAGACCAGGATTCAGACCTATAGTTTATAATACAGGTAGAGACATGTCCTGCAATAAGACCAGGATTCAGACCTATAGTTTATAATGACATGAGAGACATGTCCTGCTATAAGACCAGGATTCAGACCTATAGTTTATAATAACATGAGAGACATGTCCTGCTATAAGACCAGGATTCAGACCTATAGTTTATAATTAAGGTAGAGACATGTCCTGCTATAAGACCAGGATTCAGACCTATAGTTTATAATACAGGTAGAGACACGTCCTGCAATAAGACCAGGATTCAGACCTATAGTTTATAATACAGGTAGAGACATGTCCTGCAATAAGACCAGGATTCAGACCTATAGTTTATAATAAAGGTAGAGACATGTCCTGCAATAAGACCAGGATTCAGACCTACAGTTTATAATAACATGAGAGACATGTCCTGCTATAAGACCAGGATTCAGACCTATAGTTTATAATGCAGGTAGAGACATGTCCTGCTATAAGACCAGGATTCAGACCTACAGTTTATAATAACATGAGAGACATGTCCTGCTATAAGACCAGGATTCAGACCTACAGTTTATAATACAGGTAGAGACACGTCCTGCAATAAGACCAGGATTCAGTCCTACAGTTTATAATACAGGTAGAGACATGTCCTGCAATAAGACCAGGATTCAGACCTATAGTTTATAATAACATGAGAGACATGTCCTGCTATAAGACCAGGATTCAGACCTATAGTTTATAATTAAGGTAGAGACATGTCCTGCTATAAGACCAGGATTCAGACCTATAGTTTATAATAACATGAGAGACATGTCCTGCAATAAGACCAGGATTCAGACCTACAGTTTATAATACAGGTAGAGACACGTCCTGCTATAAGACCAGGATTCAGACCTATAGTTTATAATACAGGTAGAGACACGTCCTGCAATAAGACCAGGATTCAGACCTATAGTTTATAATACAGGTAGAGACATGTCCTGCTATAAGACCAGGATTCAGACCTACAGTTTATAATAAATGTAGAGACATGTCCTGCTATAAGACCAGGATTCAGACATACAGTTTATAATAACATGAGAGACATGTCCTGCTATAAGACCAGGATTCAGACCTATAGTTTATAATACAGGTAGAGACATGTCCTGCAATAAGACCAGGATTCAGACCTATAGTTTATAATACAGGTAGAGACACGTCCTGCTATAAGACCAGGATTCAGACCTATAGTTTATAATAACATGAGAGACATGTCCTGCAATAAGACCAGGATTCAGACCTATAGTTTATAATGACATGAGAGACATGTCCTGCTATAAGACCAGGATTCAGACCTATAGTTTATAATACAGGTAGAGACACGTCCTGCAATAAGACCAGGATTCAGACCTATAGTTTATAATACAGGTAGAGACACGTCCTGCAATAAGACCAGGATTCAGACCTATAGTTTATAATACAGGTAGAGACATGTCCTGCTATAAGACCAGGATTCAGACCTATAGTTTATAATAACATGAGAGACATGTCCTGCTATAAGACCAGGATTCAGACCTATAGTTTATAATACAGGTAGAGACATGTCCTGCTATAAGACCAGGATTCAGACCTATAGTTTATAATAACATGAGAGACATGTCCTGCTATAAGACCAGGATTCAGACCTATAGTTTATAATACAGGTAGAGACACGTCCTGCTATAAGACCAGGATTCAGACCTATAGTTTATAATACAGGTAGAGACATGTCCTGCTATAAGACCAGGATTCAGACCTATAGTTTATAATACAGGTAGAGACGTCCTGCTATAAGACCAGGATTCAGACCTATAGTTTATAATACAGGTAGAGACACGTCCTGCTATAAGACCAGGATTCAGACCTATAGTTTATAATACAGGTAGAGACATGTCCTGCTATAAGACCAGGATTCAGACCTATAGTTTATAATACAGGTAGAGACATGTCCTGCAATAAGACCAGGATTCAGACCTACAGTTTATAATGACATGAGAGACATGTCCTGCTATAAGACCAGGATTCAGACCTATAGTTTATAATACAGGTAGAGACATGTCCTGCTATAAGACCAGGATTCAGACCTGAAGAGAAGAAACATATTAGAAGACATGCTGGTATGTGATCGTCTTAATTACGGTAAATGCATCGGTTTAATCATTACAATCACATTTGAATGATTTCATTATCCTCCCATTATTATATTTCCTGTGCATCAAACACTTTCGTTTCCCCACAAAATAACAATATTTGCTGGCAGTACAACTGATCAACCCCTAGAAGTAGTGCGTACAGATGGTCGGACCTGTGTGTGTGTGTGCGTACAGATGGTCGGACCTGTGTGTGTGTGTGTACAGATGGTCGGACCTGTGTGTGTGTGTGTGCGTACAGATGGTCGGACCTGTGTGTGTGTGTGTGCGTACAGATGGTCGGACCTGTGTGTGTGGAGATACACGTATTTTACCATCAGTTCAGATGGTAAATACCAACCAGGAAAACTGGAGCACACAAGGCTTTAGGATGTTTTGTGAGTTTTCACTTTGATAAATGAAGCCCCTTGTCTTTTACGCACGCACACACACACTCACACTCACACTCACACACTCACACACGCACACACACACACACACGCACACTCACACTCACACTCACACACTCACACACGCACACACACACAAACACTCACACTCACACACTCACACACTCAAACTCACACTCACACTCACACACAAACTCACACACTCACACACGCACACACACACACACACAAACACTCACACTCACACACTCACACACTCACACACTCACACTCACACACAAACACTCACACGCACACTCACACTCACACTCACACACTCACACACTCACACTCACACACAAACACTCACACGCACACTCACACTCACACTCACACTTACACACACTCACACTCACACTCACACTTACACACACAAACACTCACACTCACACTTACACACACGAACACTCACACTCACATATACACACACACGCACACGCACTCACACTTACACACACTCACACTCACACTTACACACACAAACACTCACACTCACACTTACACACACAAACACTCACACTCACACTTACACACACAAACACTCACACTCACACTTACACACACAAACACTCACACTCACACTTACACACACAAACACTCACACGCACACTCACACTGACACTCACACTCACACTCACACACTCACACACTCACACTCACACACAAACACTCACACGCACACTCACACTCACACTCACACTTACACACACTCACACTCACACTTACACACACAAACACTCACACTCACACTTACACACACAAACACTCACACTCACACATACACACACACGCACACGCACTCACACTTACACACACTCACACTCACACTTACACACACAAACACTCACACTCACACTTACACACACAAACACTCACACTCACACTTACACACACAAACACTCACACTCACACTTACACACACAAACACTCACACTCACACTTACACACACAAACACTCACACACACTGATACACACACACAGATACACACACACTGATACACACACACAGATACACACACACTGATACACGCACACAGATACACACACACTGATACACGCACACAGATACACACACACTGATACACGCACACAGATACACACACACTGATACACGCACACAGATACACACACACTGATACACACACACACACAGATACACATACACAGATGCACACACACACACACACACAGATACACACACACTGATACACGCACACACACAGATACATGCACACACACACACAGATACACACACACAGATACACACACACTGAACCACCACACACACACACACAGATACACACACACTGATACACACACACTGAACCACCACACACACACACACACACACACACACACAGATACACACACACTGATACACACACACACACACAGACATAAACAGATTTTGACCCAAGTTTACACACACACTCCCTGTCCTCCACTGGTGTTAGAGTATCAGGGGCATTTACAGCAGAGCAGCGAAGACTACCCAGGAGGCTTTGCAGCATGTTATGCCTGTCTCTCCACGCCGCGGGTTTCAATTATCCCATACTCAATGACACCTACTGCAACTATATTAACACACACTCTCGCACGCACGCGCGCACACACACACGCACACACACACACACACATGCATGAACATACACTGTCTCTCTCACATGTTTGTTCTCTTTCAGAGAGAAGGTTATTCATTCTGTCTCGTGTGTATTGGGGATCTCTCTGAGAGAGAAGGTTATTCATTCTGTCTCCTGTGTATTGGGGATCTCTCTGAGAGAAGGTTATTAATTCTGTCTCCTGTGTATTGGGGAGCTCTCTGAGAGAGAAGGTTATTCATTCTGTCTCCTGTGTATTGGGGATCTCTCTGAGAGAAGGTTATTCATTCTGTCTCCTGTGTGTTGGGGATCTCTCTGAGAGAGAAGGTCATTCATTCTGTCTCCTGTGTGTTGGGGATCTCTCTGAGAGAGAAGGTTATTCATTATGTCTCCTGTGTGTTAGGGATCTCTCTGAGAGAGAAGGTTATTCATTATGTCTCCTGTGTGTTAGGGATCTCTCTGAGAGAGGGAGACTAATAGAAAGAATGAAAAATCTCAATGATTGTTTCCCCTTGTACTTCGCCCCATTGTAGTCTCTCAGGGTGGGAGTGCTGATCTAGGATCAGGTCCCAACCTGTCCATAGCATCTCATTCATTATGATCAGGCCCCAACCTGTCCATAGCATCTCATTCATTATGATCAGGCCCCAACCTGTCCATAACATCTCATTCGTTATGATCAGGCCCCAACCTGTCCATAACATCTCATTCGTTATGATCAGGCCCCAACCTGTCCATAGCATCTCATTCATTATGATCTGGGATCAGGCCCCAACCTGTCCGTATCATCTCATTCATTATGATCAGGCCCCAACCTGTCCATAGCATCTCATTCATTATGATCAGACCCCAACCTGTCCATAGCATCTCATTCATTATGATCAGACACCAACCTGTCCATAGCATCTCATTCATTATGATCTGGGATCAGGCCCCAACCTGTCCATAACATCTCATTCGTTATGATCAGACCCCAACCTGTCCATAACATCTCATTCGTTATGATCAGGCCAAAACCTGTCCATAACATCTCATTCGTTATGATCAGGCCCCAACCTGTCCGTAGCATCTCATTCATTATGATCTTTGATCAGGCCCCAACTTGTCCATAGCATCTCATTCATTGTGATCAGGCCCCAACCTGTCCATAGCATCTCATTCATTATGATCAGGCCCCAACCTGTCCATAGCATCTCATTCATTATGATCTGGGATCAGGCCCCAACCTGTCCATATCATCTCATTCATTATGATCAGGCCCCAACCTGTCCATAGCATCTCATTCATTATGATCAGACCCCAACCTGTCCATAGCATCTCATTCATTATGATCAGACACCAACCTGTCCATAGCATCTCATTCATTATGATCAGGCCCCAACCTGTCCATAACATCTCATTCGTTATGATCAGGCCCCAACCTGTCCATAACATCTCATTCATTATGATCTGGGATCAGGCCCCAACCTGTCCGTATCATCTCATTCATTATGATCAGGCCAAAACCTGTCCATAACATCTCATTTGTTATGATCAGGCCCCAACCTGTCCGTAGCATCTCATTCGTTATGATCAGGCCAAAACCTGTCCATAACATCTCATTTGTTATGATCAGGCCCCAACCTGTCCGTAGCATCTCATTCATTATGATCTGGGATCAGGCCCCAACCTGTCCGTAGCATCTCATTCATTATGATCTGGGATCAGGCCCCAACCTGTCCATAACATCTCATTCGTTATGATCAGGCCAAAACCTGTCCATAACATCTCATTTGTTATGATCAGGCCCCAACCTGTCCGTAGCATCTCATTCATTATGATCTGGGATCAGGCCCCAACTTGTCCATAGCATCTCATTCATTGTGATCAGGCCCCAACCTGTCCATAGCATCTCATTCATTATGATCAGGCCCCAACCTGTCCATAGCATCTCATTCATTATGTTCTGGGATCAGGCCCCAACCTGTCCATATCATCTCATTCATTATGATCAGGCCCCAACCTGTCCATAGCATCTCATTCATTATGATCAGACCCCAACCTGTCCATAGCATCTCATTCATTATGATCAGACCCCAACCTGTCCATAGCATCTCATTCATTATGATCTGGGATCAGGCCCCAACCTGTCCATAACATCTCATTCGTTATGATCAGGCCCCAACCTGTCCATAACATCTCATTCGTTATGATCAGGCCCCAACCTGTCCATAACATCTCATTCGTTATGATCAGGCCCCAACCTGTCCATAACATCTCATTCGTTATGATCAGGCCAAAACCTGTCCATAACATCTCATTCGTTATGATCAGGCCCCAACCTGTCCGTAGCATCTCATTCATTATGATCTGGGATCAGGCCCCAACCTGTCCGTAGCATCTCATTCATTATGATCTGGGATCAGGCCTCAACCTGTCCATAGCATCTCATTCAGTATGATCTTAAAGGATAAACTGATCCACTCCTACTCTGAGATGCTTGATACATACGGTTCAAGAATTTCAAATAACTGAACTCAAACCTCCTCCTCCTCCTCCTCCTTCTCCTCCTCCTTTCATCTCTCATCCCCCTATGTCCTCTGTTCCTTTCAGCCAAACTAAATCAATCTAGTTGAGGAGCAGACAGCTCTGCCTGAAGATGCATTTCCGACCATTGCAGTGTAGAGAAAACCACTGAGGAAACGCAAGGCTGGCATCTGCCCTGAGTAGTGTGTACGGCCCTAAGCCACAGTCAGTCTCTATCCCAAATAGCACCCTAGTCCTTTTCTCGTGTAGGAATCCAGTCAAAAGTAGCACACTAAACTCTTAGAGGGTTCTTTGGCTGTCTCCATTGCAAAATCCTTTGAAGAACCCTTTTTGGTTCTGGGTAGAACCCTTTGAGGTTCCATGTAGAACCCTTTCCACAGAGGGTTCAACACGGAACCAAAAAGGGTTCTACCTGGAACCAAAAATGCTTCTCCTGTGGGGACAGCCGATGAACCCTTTCGGGATCTTTGTGTATGTAGGGGATAGGGGACCATTTGGAAGCAGCCTTTGCCATCACCAGCCATCTATTTAAGCTGTGATGGTGTGTAGTCACAGACACTACATTTGGCAACAGAAGGGAACACTCTCTAAGTATGTGTTGAATGATACTTACAAGGGCTTGAGTAGCACCTGGTTCCTCTCTAGGTTTCTTCCTCGGTTTTGGCCTTTCTAGGGAGTTTTTCCTAGCCACTGTGCTTCTACACCTGAATTGCTTGCTGTTGGCGTTTTAGGCTGGGTTTCTGTACAAGCACTTTGTGACATCGGCTGATGTAAAATGGGATTTATAAAATACATTTGATTGGTTGAGTCATTACTTTAGAGCTGTCAAACTCTACTCTGGAACTTTTCATTGTTCCCTTCTAATCAGGGACTGATTTAGACCTGGGACAGCAGGTGGGTGATTCCCCTCTAATCAGGGACTGATTTAGACCTCGGACAGCAGGTGGGTGATTCCCCTCTAATCAGGGACTGATTTAGACCTGGGACAGCAGGTGGGTGGTTCCCTTCTAATCAGGGACTGATTTAGACCTGGGACAGCAGGTGGGTGATTCCCCTCTAATCAGGGACTGATTCAGACCTGGGACAGCAGGTGGGTGGTTCCCTTCTAATCAGGGACTGATTTAGACCTGGGACAGCAGGTGGGTGATTCCCCTCTAATCAGGGACTGATTTAGACCTGGGACAGCAGGTGGGTGATTCCCCTCTAATCAGGGACTGATTTAGACCTGGGACAGCAGGTGGGTGATTCCCCTCTAATCAGGGACTGATTCAGACCTGGGACACCAGGTGGGTGATTCCCTTCTAATCAGGGACTGGTTTAGACCTGGGACAGCAGGTGGGTGATTCCCCTCTAATCAGGGACTGATTTAGACCTGGGACAGCAGGTGGGTGATTCCCCTCTAATCAGGGACTGATTCAGACCTGGGACACCAGGTGGGTTATTCCCTTCTAATCAGGGACTGGTTTAGACCTGGGACAGCAGGTGGGTGATTCCCCTCTAATCAGGGACTGGTTTAGACCTGGGACAGCAGGTGGGTGATTCCCCTCTAATCAGGGACTGATTTAGACCTGGGACACCAGGTGGGTGATTCCCTTCTAATCAGGGACTGATTCAGACCTGGGACAGCAAGTGAGTGATTCCCCTCTAATCAGGGACTGGTTTAGACCTGGGACAGCAGGTGGGTGATTCCCCTCTAATCAGGGACTGATTCAGACCTGGGACACCAAGTGGGTGATTCCCTTCTAATCAGGGACTGATTTAGACCTGGGACAGCAGGTGGGTGATTCTCCTCTAATGAGGGATTGGTTTAGACCTGGGACAGCAGGTGGGTGATTCCCCTCTAATCAGGGACTGATTTAGACCTGGGACAGCAGGTGGGTGATTCCCCTCTAATCAGGGACTGATTCAGACCTGGGACAGCAGGTGGGTGATTCCCCTCTAATCAGGGACTGATTTAGACCTGGAACAGCAGGTGGGTGATTCCCCTCTAATCAGGGACTGATTTAGACCTGGGACAGCAGGCTGGTGATTCTCCTCTAATGAGGGACTGATTTAGACCTGGGACAGCAGGTGGGTGATTCCCCTCTAATCAGGGACTGATTTCGACCTGGGACAGCAGGCTGGTGATTCTCCTCTAATGAGGGACTGATTTAGATCTGGGACAGCAGGTGGGTGATTCCCCTCTAATCAGGGACTGATTCAGACCTGGGACAGCAGGTGGGTGATTCCCCTCTAATCAGGGACTGGTTCAGACCTGGGACAGCAGGTGGGTGATTCCCCTCTAATCAGGGACTGATTCAGACCTGGGACAGCAGGTGGGTGATTCCCCTCTAATCAGGGACTGATTTAGACCTGGAACAGCAGGTGGGTGATTCCCCTCTAATCAGGGACTGATTTAGACCTGGGACAGCAGGCTGGTGATTCTCCTCTAATGAGGGACTGATTTAGACCTGGGACAGCAGGTGGGTGATTCCCCTCTAATCAGGGACTGATTTCGACCTGGGACAGCAGGCTGGTGATTCTCCTCTAATGAGGGACTGATTTAGATCTGGGACAGCAGGTGTGTGATTCCCCACTAATCAGGGACTGATTCAGACCTGGGACAGCAGGTGGGTGATTCCCCTCTAATCACGGACTGATTTAGACCTGGGACAGCAAGCTGGTGCAATGAATTATCAGGTAGAACAGAAAACCAGCAGGCTCCGGTAGAAGGGTCTGTGTGTAGATGGGTCTGTGTGTAGATGGGTCTGTGTGTAGATGGGTCTGTGTGTAGATGGGTCTGTGTGTATATGGGTCTGTGTGTAGATGGGTCTGTGTGTAGAAGGGTCTGTTTGTAGATGGGTCTGTGTGTAGATGGGTCTGTGTGTAGACAGGTCTGTGTGTAGACGGGTCTGTGTGTAGAAAGGTCTGTGTGTAGATGGGTCTGTGTGTAGATGGGTCTGTGTGTAGATGGGTCTGTGTGTAGACAGGTCTGTGTGTTGACAGGTCTGTGTGTAGACAGGTCTGTGTGTAGATGGGTCTGTGTGTAGACAGGTCTGTGTGTAGAAGGGTCTGTGTGATCTCCTATGGTCCTACAGTGCCACCAACAGGCTGCTAGAGACAGTAAAGAAATACATTTGGGAAGCACAGAACATGGGTATGCTCTGCACTACCGTGTGTGTGTGTGTGTGTGTGTGTGTGTGTGTGTGTGCGTGTGTGTGCGTCCGTGTGTGTGTGTGTGTGTGTGTGTGTGTGTGTGTGCGTGTGTGTTTGTTTGTGTGTGTTTGTGTGTGTGTCTGTGTGTGTGCCCGTGTGTGGGTGAGACCGTGTGTGTGTGTGTGTGTGTGTGTGTGTGTGTGTGTGTGTGTGTGTGTGTGTGTGTGTATGTGTGTGTGTGTGTGCGTGTGTGTTTGTTTGTGTGTGTTTGTGTGTGTGTCTGTGTGTGTGCCCGTGTGTGGGTGAGACCGTGTGTGTGTGTGTGTGTGTGTGTGTGTGTGTGTGTGTGTGTGTGTGTGTGTGTGTGTGTGTGTGTGTGTGTGTGCATGTACATTATGCAGTCTGCTGCAGACAGGCCTGAGGGGAGACGTAGAATGATAATTCAGAGGAGGAGGAAACACTGTTACACACACACACCTCTACACACACACACCTCTACACACACACCTCTACACACACACACCTCTCTACACACATCTCTCTACACACACCTCTCTACACACACACACCTCTCTACACACACACCTCTCTACACACACACCTCTCTACACACACACACCTCCCTACACACACATCTCTTTACACACACACCTCTCTGCACACACACCTCTCTACACACACACCTCTCTACACACACACCTCTCTACACACACCTCTCTACACATGTAACAGTATAAGTTTAAACCCTCCCCAAGGGGAACTACTACTTCAAGGTTCTCAGAGCGAGAAGTGACGTCACTGATTGAAACGCTATTTAGCGCCCACGCTAACTAAGCTAGCCGTTTCACATCCGTTACACACACACACACCTCTCTACACACACACACCTCTCCATACACACACCTCTACACACACCTCTCTACACACACACCTCTCTACACACACCTCTCTACACACAGCTCTCTACACACACACACACCTCTCTACACACACAGCTCTCTACACACACACACAGACACATCTTCCTCCTCTGTAACTATTCAACACTCCACTCCTGTCTTTCTTTCAGCGGAAATATTTTTTCTTCCAGATCTTTCTTTTTATTTCTCTACCTCTCTTCTTCTTCACTCCGTCTCCATCTTTCCTCAAGGATGCTGCTATTTCTTCCTGCCTCTTCTCCCCTTCCCTCTTCTCCCCTTCCCTCTTCTCTCCTTTCCTCTTCTCTCCTTCCCTCTTCTCTCCTTTCCTCTTCTCTCCTTCCCTCTTCTCCCCTTCCCTCTTCTCTCCTTTCCTCTTCTCTCCTTTCCTCTTCTCCCCTTCCCTCTTCTCTCCTTTCCTCTTCTCTCCTTCCCTCTTCTCTCCTTTCCTCTTCTCTCCTTCCCTCTTCTCTCCTTCCCTCTTCTCTCCTTCCCTCTTCTCCCCTTCCCTCTTCTCTCCTTTCCTCTTCTCTCCTTTCCTCTTCTCCCCTTCCCTCTTCTCTCCTTTCCTCTTCTCTCCTTCCCTCTTCTCTCCTTCCCTCTTCTCTCCTTTCCTCTTCTCTCCTTTCCTCTTCTCCCCTTCCCTCTTCTCTCCTTTCCTCTTCTCTCCTTCCCTCTTCTCTCCTTCCCTCTTCTCTCCTTCCATCTTCTCTCCTTCCCTCTTCTCTCCTTCCCTCTTTCTTTCTTTCAGTTAATCGTCTTTCTCATCTCTCCCCTCCTTCACAACCTGTTCTTTCTCTGACATTCCAATTTTTCTTTTTCTCGCCTTCTGTCTCCAAAAATATTTGTTTCTCTGCTTCATCTCTCTCTCTCTCTCTCTCTCTCTCTCTCTCTGTCTTCCTCTCTCTCTCTCTCTCTCTCTGTCTCTCTCTCTCTCTGTCTTCCTCTCTCTCTCTCTCTCTCTCTGTCTCTCTCTCTCTCTGTCTTCCTCTCTCTCTCTCTCTCTCTGTCTCTCTCTCTCTCTCTCTCTCTCTCTGTCTCTCTCTCTCTCACTCTCTCTCTCTCTCTGTCTCTCTCTCTCTCTCTCTCTCTCTCTCTCTCTCTCTCTGTCTCTCTCTCTCTCTCTCTCTCTCTCTGTCTCTCTCTCTCTCTCTCTCTCTCTCTCTCTCTCTCTCTCTCTCTCTCTGTCTCTCTCTCTCTCAAATTCAAATTCAAATTCAAATTCAAATTCAAGCTGCTTTATTGGCATGAAAAACATTGTGTCAATATTGCCAAAGCAACAATGTATACAATATACATTGTAACAAAATTATAAATGATAGCAAATAATAATATAAAATGGTAGTAAATAATAATACAAAATTAAATACAAAAATAATAACAATAAAATGGTAACAGTCTACAGTAAACATTAATAATTATAGTAATAACAATAATAGTAATAATAAGTAAGTTACTGTTTACTATGCAGATGTTATTATTCAGTGTCCCTCAGGCTATGGCAGGAAAATACATATTTGGCTGCAAGAGGAGCCATTGCTCCTTCGCCCATGAGTATTCTTAGTTTTTCCTCTGGGTTCAATTTGTAAAAATTTGGAATATATGTAGTCATTTCTGTGAATAATGAATCTCTTTGTGAGGAATATTTATCACAGTAAAGGAGAAAGTGCATCTCTGTCTCTACCTCCCCTGTCATGCAGTGACCACATACACGCTCCTCTTTGGGTAGCCATGTCTTTTTATGTCTGCCGGTTTCTATTGCCAATCGGTGGTCACTCAGCCTGTACTTGGTAAGGATCTGTCTCTGCTTCGTATCTCTGACAGAGTAGAGATAATCAGCCAATTCATATTCTCTGTTTAGGGTCAGATAGCAATTTAGTCGGCTTTGGGATTTTGTTTCGTTTTTCCAGTATTGTAAATATGATTCCTTTGATTGGTTCATGATTTTGCTTATTGGAATTCTTTCTTTTGAAGCAGTGCTGGCGTCAGCTTGGTTGGTGAGGTCCAACACCATCTGACTGAGAGGGCTCGTTTCTGGGCTCAGCTCTTGGGCTTGAAGTGCTTTAAATTGCAGACTCGAATTTGGACTTGAATTTAGATGTAGCCAAAATTTTAATGATCTTTTCTGTATTTTCATTATTACTGGAAAACGGCCCAATTCTGCCCTACATGCATTAGTTGGTGTATTTCTCTGGACTTGTAGAATTTTCCGACAGAATTCTGCATGTAGGGCTTCAATTGGATGTTTGTCCCACATTTTAAAATCCAGTTTATTGAGTGGCCCCCAAACCTCACTTCCATAAAGTGCTATTGGTAGGATTACACTGTCAAATATTTTAGTCCAAATTCTAATTGGGATGTTGATTTTGAATAATTTCATTTTTATTGCATACATTGCTCTGCGGGCTTTTTCTTTGAGTGCCTTCACTGCCATATTAAAGTTTCCCGATGCAGATATGGTCAGACCAAGGTAGGTGTAATTTTTTGTGTGTTCAATTAAGGTGTTGTTCAGGGTGAATTTACATTTGTGTTTCTGACATCTGGGTTTTTTTTGGAAAATCATGATTTTAGTTTTTTGGAAATTTACTGCCAGGGCCCAATTATGGCAATATTGCTCCAGAATATTAATGTTTTGTTGAAGACCTTCTTTGGTTGGTGATAGAAGTACCAAGTCATCAGCATATAGCAGGTATTTCACCTCTGTGTCAAATAGTGTGAGTCCTGGGGCTGGAGATTGGTCCAACATGTCTGCTAATTCATTGATATAAATGTTGAAAAGATTTGGACTCAAATTGCAGCCTTGTCTCACACCTCGACATTGTGAAAAAAATTCTGTTCTTTGGTTTTTGATTTTTATTGCACACTTGTTTTCTGTGTACATACATTTTATTAAGTCATACACCTTACCACCAAGCCCACTTTGTAGAATTTTGTAGAATAGCCCTTCGTGCCAAATCGAATCAAATGCTTTTTTAAAGTCAATAAAGCAAGCAAAGATTTTGCCCTCTTTTTTTTGGTGGACGTGTTTATTAATTAGTGTGTGTAAGGTGTATATATGGTCAGTAGTGCGATGGTTAGGGAGAAAGCCAATTTGACATTTACTTATTACATTTTTTTCTTGAAGA
>NC_143040.1:9502500-9510000 GCF_057628025.1 Oncorhynchus mykiss | reverse complement strand
GCGTTCCACAGGGATGCTGGTCCATGTTGACTCTACAAGGTGTTGAAAGCGTTCCACAGGGATGCTGGTCCATGTTGACTCTACAAGGTGTTGAAAGCGTTCCACAGGGATGCTGGCCCATGTTGACTCTACAAGGTGTTGAAAGTGTTCCACAGGGATGCTGGTCCATGTTGACTCTACAAGGTGTTGAAAGCGTTCCACAGGGATGCTGGTCCATGTTGACTCTACAAGGTGTTGAAAGTGTTCCACAGGGATGCTGGCCCATGTTGACTCCACAAGGTGTTGAAAGGGTTCCACAGGGAGGCTGGCCCATGTTGACTCTACAAGGTGTTGAAAGCGTTCCACAGGGATGCTGGCCCATGTTGACTCTACAAGGTGTTGAAAGCGTTCCACAGGGATGCTGGTCCATGTTGACTCTACAAGGTGTTGAAAGCGTTCCACAGGGATGCTGGCCCATGTTGACTCTACAAGGTGTTGAAAGCGTTCCACAGGGATGCTGGCCCATGTTGACTCTACAAGGTGTTGAAAGCGTTCCACAGGGATGCTGGTCCATGTTGACTCTACAAGGTGTTGAAAGCGTTCCACAGGGATGCTGGTCCATGTTGACTCCACAAGGTGTTGAAAGCGTTCCACAGGGATGCTGGCCCATGTTGACTCTACAAGGTGTTGAAAGCGTTCCACAGGGATGCTGGCCCATGTTGACTTCCACAGTCATGTCAAGGTGGCTGGATGTCCTTTGGGGTGGTGGACCATTCTTGATACATACAGGAAACGGTTGAGTGTGTCTGGGCCATTCACCCTCTGAATGACACACACACACAATCCATATTTGAATGGTCTCAAGGCTTAAACATCTTTCTTTAACCAGGTCTCCTCCCCTTCATCTTTAACCAGGTCTCCTCCCCTTCATCTTTAACCAGGTCTCCTCCCCTTCATCTTTAACCTGTCTCCTCCCCTTCATCTTTAACCAGGTCTCCTCCCCTTCATCTTTAACCTGTCTCCTCCCCTTCATCTTTAACCAGGTCTCCTCCCCTTCATCTTTAACCAGGTCTCCTCCCCTTCATCTTTAACCTGTCTCCTCCCCTTCATCTTTAACCAGGTCTCCTCCCCTTCATCTTTAACCTGTCTCCTCCCCTTCATCTTTAAACAGGTCTCCTCCCCTTCATCTTTAACCTGTCTCCTCCCCTTCATCTACAACTGATTGAAGTGGATTTAACAAGTGACATCAATAAGAGATCATAGTTTTCACCTGGATTCACCTGCAGTCTAAGAGCAGGTGTTCCTAATGTTTTGTACACTCAGTTTTATTTGTAAAAATAAGTAAATAAAATAAGTTAAAAAAATAAAGAATCAAATACAAAATAAAAGTTAAGATAGCACTTTATTTGTCTTACCAAACTAGCCAAAAGAAAGGTTAATGGAAGATTCAAGTAGAATGGCTGCCGAGAGGAGGTAGCCGTTGCTTCAGGAGGAGAGAGGAGGGGATTGGATTCATCCTGACCTGCGGATCCTTCTAGTACAGTCACCGTGCCAACCGCAGAAGCTTCGGAACCATGCCAACTGTCACCGGTGGCCTAAAGACAGATCAGAGGTGGCACACTGGCAGAGATTCAGAAAGCAATTACTTTTCTTTTAACTCTCCCATTGGTCTCTCTCTCTCTCTCTCTCTCTCTGTCTCTCTCTCTCTCTCTCTCTCTCTCTCTCTCTCTCTCTCTCTCTTCTCTCTCTCTCTCTCTCTCTCTCTCTCTCTCTCTCTCTCTCTCTCCTCTCTCTCTCTCTCTCTCTCTCTCCTCTCTCTCTCTCTCTCTCTCTCTCTCTCTCTCTCTCTCTCTCTCTCTCTCTCTCTCTCTCTCTCTCTCCCTGGCCAAGTGGAGAGGTATCGATGGGTCTCTCTCTCTCTTTCTCCCTCCCTCCCTCCCTCCCTCCCTCCCTCCCTCCCTGTCTTGTTCTCTACCTTTCCCTGGTCGTTGGCAGATCTGGCACATTGCTGTGGTGTCACAGACCCATCGATACCTCTCCACTTGGCCAGGGAGAGAGAGAGAGCAAGAGAGAGAGGGGGACCAACCCCCTGTGCTATAAAATAATGTTAGAGAGAAAGAGGGGAGCGAGAGGGGAGAAAGAGAGAGAGAGAGAGAGGGGGGGGGAAGAGAGAGAGAGAGAGAGAGAGAGAGAGAGAGAGAGAGAGAGAGAGAGAGAGAGAGACAGAGAGCGAGGTAAACCGTGGGACTAGCTGTGCCACCAGAGACTCTGGGTTCGAGCCCATGCTCTGTCGCAGTGCGTCTTGGTTGGGTTGTGTTTCGGAGGACGCATGGCTTTCGTCTCTCCCGAGCCCGTACTGGAGTTGTAGCGATGAGACAAGATAGTAACTGTGGTGGATACCACGAAATTGGGGAGAAAAGGGGGTAGAATTTGTTTTTTTTTTATTGAAAAAACAGTGGGACTTGCTTGATGTGTGTTGCTTGGTGTCTGGACATGTGGGACTTGCTTGGTGTCTGGACATGGTTACCCCTGACTCTGCCTGTCTGTAATAGTCTGGCCCTTCACCTAGCTGTAAAGCTGTCCATTTAAACAGGATTATCCAGGAGTTATTATAGGGGGCGGTGAGTGTGTGTATTCAAGCCTTCGTGTGTGGGTGTGTAGTTGCAGGTCCTAATAAGGTGTGTGCAGTATGTGTGGGTGTGTATAATAATGTGTGTGTAGTATGTGTGGGTGTGTATAATAAGGTGTGTGCAGTATGTGTGAGTGTGCATAATAAGGTGTGTGCAGTATGTGTGGGTGTGTAGTTGCAGGTCCTAATAAGGTGTGTGCAGTATGTGTGGGTGTGTATAATAAGGTGTGTGCAGTATGTGTGGGTGTGTATAATAAGGTGTGTGCAGTATGTGTGAGTGTGTATAATAAGGTGTGTGCAGTATGTGTGGGTATGTATAATAATGTGTGTGCAGTATGTGTGGGTGTGTATAATAAGGTGTGTGCAGTATGTTTGGGTGTGTAGTTGCAGGTCCTAATAAGGTGTGTGCAGTATGTTTGGGTGTGTAGTTGCAGGTGCTAATAAGGTGTGTGCAGTATGTGTGGGTGTGTATAATAATGTGTGTGTAGTATGTGTGGGTGTGTATAATAAGGTGTGTGCAGTATGTGTGAGTGTGCATAATAAGGTGTGTGCAGTATGTGTGGGTGTGTAGTTGCAGGTCCTAATAAGGTGTGTGCAGTATGTGTGGGTGTGTATAATAAGGTGTGTGCAGTATGTGTGGGTGTGTATAATAAGGTGTGTGCAGTATGTGTGAGTGTGTATAATAAGGTGTGTGCAGTATGTGTGGGTGTGTATAATAAGGTGTGTGCAGTATGTGTGAGTGTGTAGTTGCAGGTCCTAATAAGGTGTGTGCAGTATGTGTGGGTGTGTAGTTGCAGGTCCTAATAAGGTGTGTGCAGTATGTGTGAGTGTGTAGTTACAGGTGCTAATAAGGTGTGTGCAGTATGTTTGGGTGTGTAGTTGCAGGTGCTAATAAGGTGTGTGCAGTATGTTTGGGTGTGTAGTTACAGGTCCTAATAAGGTGTGTACAGTATGTGTGGGTGTGTAGTTGCAGGTGCTAATAAGGTGTGTGCAGTATGTGTGGGTGTACTCTAGACGTAGCATGTTATAGTGTAGCTAATGGTTACCTTAGTGGTTAAATACCACAGGGTGGGCTTTCAACAAGAAGGACACATCACAGTAGAACACGCGGTGGACTTCACAGGCCTCTTTCTTGTTATTACGTTCAGACAGGTGGAACTAGGAGCGGAGGAAACACACACAGCCTCAGGGGTTTTAAACACACCTGTCTGTGTGAAAAATACATAGCTGTTTACCGTAAATAGAAGATGTTTGTTTTGAGATTTGTTCAATTGTTCTCTTCTTGTTTCGTTTTTTTATCTTTCTGTTTCTGGAAAAACCTGGACATTTTGGGAAGGTTAATTTTAATTAAGTTAAGGTTAACTCTAATCACGTTACAACGGCTGTTACTGTATGTGTGCTTACCCATCATGCACTCTACCTGGACAGAGAAAGACTATCTTCTGTCTTCATATTTAGAAAATAAAAAATGTACCTCTCCTCATGTCTGCTAACAAACTATCGCCGTCGGTTACGCTGCATCATTCTCCCTTATTCACCAGATCATTATGGTCTGTTCAGTAATAACAGCCTTCTGAAATCACATAAACATGAG
Organism: Oncorhynchus mykiss; assembly: GCF_057628025.1. NCBI lineage: Eukaryota > Metazoa > Chordata > Actinopteri > Salmoniformes > Salmonidae > Oncorhynchus > Oncorhynchus mykiss. The sequence goes on along the minus strand of NC_143040.1, from coordinate 9,505,798 downwards.
GTATGGTGTCACCCTTGTCCATATATTAATTATCCAGGTGGCTCGTCTCTTGATAAACGTTATCATCAGGCAGAGAGAAAGTGGGGCAGTCGAAGCAGAGAGACAGAGACAGAATGACTTATTGAAATGCTTCTTCGCCCTTGTTTGGTTTGTCAGATTCTAACTCGAACTGTGATGATTTGGATGGGAAAGAAAGAGGAGGAGAGAAAGAGAGAACGGGAAATAGAGAGGGTGTTTCCCCTACTAATGATCCTCACCCTGTTTACCCTACTAATGATCCTCACCCTGTTTACCCTACTAATGATCATCACCCTGTTTACCCTACTAATGATAATCACCCTGTTTACCCTACTAACGATCCTCATCCTGTTTACCCTACTAATGATCCTCATCCTGTTTACCCCACTAATGATCCTCATCCTGTTTACCCTACTAATGATCCTCATCCTGTTTACCCTACTAATGATCCTCATCCTGTTTACCCTACTAATGATCATTACCCTGTTTACCCTACTAATGATCATAACCCTGTTTACCCTCCTAATGATCCTCATCCTGTTTACCCTACTAATGATCCTGCTGTACCTAAACCCTGCTGTACCTAAACCCTGCTGTACCTAAACCCTGCTGTACGTAAACCCTACTGTACCTAAACCCTGCTGTATCTAAACCCTGCTGTATCTAAACCCTGCTGAACCAACCCATCAGAAAGATGTTAACATTAAATCCATACATATATAACTTCTATATTCTAATAAACTTTACTCTTTCCAGAACTGTTCAAAAATAAAAACAGGGCTGGTTTAAGTGTTCTTCTGGCTGGCTTACTCTGTGAGTTGGTGAGTTAGAGAGCAGCTTACTCTGTGAGTTGGTGAGTTAGAGAGCAGCTTACTCTGTGAGTTGGTGAGTTAGAGAGCAGGTTACTCTGTGTTGCCGAGTTAGAGAGCAGCTTACTCTGTGAGTTGGTGAGTTAGAGAGCAGGTTACTCTGTGAGTTGGTGAGTTAGAGAGCAGGTTACTCTGTGAGTTGGTGAGTAAGAGAGCAGGTTACTCTGAGAGTTGGTGAGTTAGAGAGCAGGTTACTCTGTGAGTTGGTGAGTTAGAGAGCAGGTTACTCTGTGAGTTGATGAGTTAGAGAGCAGGTTACTCTGTGAGTTGATGAGTTAGAGAGCAGGTTACTCTGTGAGTTGATGAGTTAGAGAGCAGGTTACTCTGTGAGTTGATGAGTTAGAGAGCAGCTTACTCTGTGAGTTGATGAGTTAGAGAGCAGGTTACTCTGTGAGTTGGTGAGTTAGAGAGCAGGTTACTCTGTGAGTTGGTGAGTTAGAGAGAAGGTTACTCTGTGTTGCCGAGTTAGAGAGCAGCTTACTCTGTGAGTTGGTGAGTTAGAGAGCAGGTTACTCTGTGAGTTGGTGAGTTAGAGAGCAGGTTACTCTGTGAGTTGGTGAGTAAGAGAGCAGGTTACTCTGAGAGTTGGTGAGTTAGAGAGCAGGTTACTCTGTGAGTTGGTGAGTTAGAGAGCAGGTTACTCTGTGAGTTGGTGAGTTAGAGAGCAGGTTACTCTGTGAGTTGGTGAGTTAGAGAGCAGGTTACTCTGTGAGTTGGTGAGTAAGAGAGCAGGTTACTCTGAGAGTTGGTGAGTTAGAGAGCAGGTTACTCTGTGAGTTGGTGAGTTAGAGAGCAGGTTACTCTGTGAGTTGATGAGTTAGAGAGCAGGTTACTCTGTGAGTTGATGAGTTAGAGAGCAGGTTACTCTGTGAGTTGATGAGTTAGAGAGCAGGTTACTCTGTGAGTTGATGAGTTAGAGAGCAGCTTACTCTGTGAGTTGATGAGTTAGAGAGCAGGTTACTCTGTGAGTTGGTGAGTTAGAGAACAGCTTACTCTGTGAGTTGGTGAGTTAGAGAGCAGGTTACTCTGAGTTGGTGAGTTAGAGAGCAGCTTACTCTGTGAGTTGGTGAGTTAGAGAGCAGGTTACTCTGTGAGTTGGTGAGTTAGAGAGCAGGTTACTCTGTGAGTTAGTGAGTTAGAGAGCAGGTTACTCTGTGAGTTGGTGAGTTAGAGAGCAGGTTACTCTGTGAGTTGATGAGTTAGAGAGCAGGTTACTCTGTGAGTTGGTGAGTTAGAGAGCAGGTTACTCTGTGAGTTGGTGAGTAAGAGAGCAGGTTACTCTGAGAGTTGGTGAGTTAGAGAGCAGCTTACTCTGAGTTGGTGAGTTAGAGAGAAGGTTACTCTGTGAGTTGCCGAGTTAGAGAGCAGCTTACTCTGTGAGTTGGTGAGTTAGAGAGCAGGTTACTCTGTGAGTTGGTGAGTTAGAGAGCAGGTTACTCTGTGAGTTGGTGAGTTAGAGAGCAGGTTACTCTGTGAGTTGATGAGTTAGAGAGCAGGTTACTCTGTGAGTTGGTGAGGTAGAGAGCAGGTTACTCTGTGAGTTGGTGAGTAAGAGAGCAGGTTACTCTGAGAGTTGGTGAGTTAGAGAGCAGGTTACTCTGTGAGTTGGTGAGTTAGAGAGAAGGTTACTCTGTGAGTTGCCGAGTTAGAGAGCAGCTTACTCTGTGAGTTGGTGAGTTAGAGAGCAGGTTACTCTGTGAGTTGGTGAGTTAGAGAGCAGGTTACTCTGTGAGTTGGTGAGTTAGAGAGCAGGTTACTCTGTGAGTTGGTGAGTTAGAGAGCAGGTTACTCTGTGAGTTGATGAGTTAGAGAGCAGGTTACTCTGTGAGTTGGTGAGTTAGAGAGCAGGTTACTCTGTGAGTTGGTGAGTAAGAGAGCAGGTTACTCTGAGAGTTGGTGAGTTAGAGAGCAGGTTACTCTGTGAGTTGGTGAGTTAGAGAGCAGGTTACTCTGTGAGTTGATAAGTTATACAGCAGTTTCTCTCAGCGCTGAAAAGGGGAGAGAGCCAAGTGTTTGGGTTAAGGACCTCTGCCAGTCTGCAACCCTTGACATCCTTGTGCTACACACACACTTCTCCTGTCTCCCGGCGGTGTAGGATCAGCCCCCGCTATGGACACACACAGAGTCAAATACAACACACACACGAAAACCTCCTCCCACCGGTTCACACAGAGTGGGTGGGATAACACACACACACACACACACACACACACACACACACACACACACACACACACACACACACACACAGAATATTTCCATAAGTGGGTGAGAAATCCTAGCGGGGTGAGCCTGAACCATGTCATTCTGTTTAATGGAATGCCAAAAAAGCTCTCTGATGGTTGAATTAATGGAAGCTGGAGAGAGAGAGAGAGAAAGAGAACGAGGAGGAGGAGGAAACAGAGGAATAG
>NC_143040.1:9457500-9497500 GCF_057628025.1 Oncorhynchus mykiss | reverse complement strand
GACCAAGACCTGATTGTTGTCTACTGAGGTTGCCTCTGCTGCTTTGTCTCACCACATCTAAGAGGCTGCATGGCATCGTTAAAGCTGTTGGTGAGAGAGAGATGTAATCTAGGTGCATCAAGACCCCATTGAAAATATCTCACCATTGCATTATGTCTCATATGTTTCCAACATAGATATATTCTAAACAGATTAGTTATTCCATATGGGAGATGATCAATCAGATATATTCTAAACAGATGAGTTATTCCATATGGGAGATGATCAATCAGATATATTCTAAACAGATGAGTTATTCCATATGGGAGATGATCAATCAGATATATTCTAAACAGATTAGTTATTCCATATGGGAGATGATCAATCAGATATATTCTAAACAGATTAGTTATTCCATATGGGAGATGATCAATCAGATATATTCTAAACAGATTAGTTATTCCATATGGGAGATGATCAATCAGATATATTCTAAACAGATTAGTTATTCCATATGGGGGATGATCAATCAAAGTAGGGCAGAGTGTTGTGTGGGTAGCATGATGTGAGGCTTGCATATACACACAAACAAACACAGATACACACACTGACACACAAACACATGCATAGTCTCCCACTCTCTCTCTCTGTGTGTGTCTCTCTCTCTCTCTCTCTCTCACTCTCTCTCTCTCTCTCTCTCTCTGTGTCTTTCTCTCTCTCTATCTGTGTCTCTCTCTCTCTCTCTCTCTCTCTCTCTGTGTGTGTGTGTGTCTCTCTCTCTGTCTCTTTCTCTGTGTCGCTCTCTCTCTCTCTCTCTGTGTCTCTCTCTCTCTCTCTCTCTCTGTCTCTCTCTCTCTCTCTCTCTGTGTGTCTCTCTCTCCTTGTGTGTGTGTGTGTGTCTCTCTCTCTGTCTCTTTCTCACACACTCACACATTTAGAGAGACTCTGGATGGCACCCTGCTCCCTACATAGTGTATAGGGTTCCAGTCTGATTCCGCTTCCATCCACATTGTTAGTGAAACATGTGTTAGGGAAGTGTTTGATTTGGGAATAAGGGAATTGGGAATCGTGGAAGTCAAATGCTGAGATGCTAATCAGTACATCATTTATGAGGACCTTTTCCGATTTGTTCCCTCCGAGGAATTTGTGAATTTTATATAAGATACTTGTGAGACTGTCACAACAGATACACAACCTATTCTATGCAAATGTGTTGTTATGGAAACATGTTGCTGCTGTACAAACTTGTTGTGCCTGTGACTGGTGCATATTCTAAGGATCAGTATTTAACATCTCTATGAATGATTCATCCATTATAAATGCTGTATGATGAGGAGATACGATAAAGTGCTAGAGCCTAACTTGTTGTGCCAGTGACTGGTGCATTTTTCATGGTTTCTGTTATGTTCCCTTTTCTGCCATGGAGCTGATCCATGATCATCGCAAAAATAAGTTGTACAGTGAGTCTGATCTCTGTGAGATTTGAACCCACCACCTAAAGTAGTGTCGTGTTAGCCTACAAAAACATTGATTAGTCCCACAAGAGCGTAGGTTTAATGGTTTGGAGGATAACATGGCTATACTTTAGGAGGTGTGTTCAAATCCCGCAGAGATCAGACTCACTGTACTGTAGCTGGCTTAGGATCAAAGTGTCTGCTAAGGACAGTGTACAGAATAGATACAGGTTGTTACTATGTACAGAATAGATACAGGTTGTTACTATGTACAGAATAGATACAGGTTGTTACCATGTAGCATGTACAGAATAGATACAGGTTGTTACCATGTACAGAATATATACAGGTTGTTACCATGTACAGAATAGATACAGGTTGTTACTATGTACAGAATAGATACAGGTTGTTACTATGTACAGAATAGATACAGGTTGTTACCATGTACAGAATAGATACAGGTTGTTACTATGTACAGAATAGATACAGGTTGTTACCATGTACAGAATAGATACAGGTTGTTACTATGTACAGAATAGATACAGGTTGTTACTATGTACAGAATAGATACAGGTTGTTACCATGTACAGAATAGATACAGGTTGTTACCATGTAGCATGTACAGAATAGATACAGGTTGTTACCATGTACAGAATAGATACAGGTTGTTACTATGTACAGAATAGATACAGGTTGTTGCCATGTACAGAATAGATACAGGTTGTTACCATGTACAGAATAGATACAGGTTGTTACCATGTACAGAATAGATACAGGTTGTTACCATGTACAGAATAGATACAGGTTGTTACCATGTAGCATGTACAGAATAGATACAGGTTGTTACCATGTACAGAATAGATACAGGTTGTTACTATGTACAGAATAGATACAGGTTGTTACCATGTACACAATAGATACAGGTTGTTACCATGTACAGAATAGATACAGGTTGTTACCATGTACAGAATAGATACAGGTTGTTACCATGTACAGAATAGATACAGGTTGTTACCATGTACAGAATAGATGCAGGTTGTTACCATGTACAGAATAGATTCAGGTTGTTACCATGTACAGAATAGATACAGGTTGTTACCATGTACAGAATAGATACAGGTTGTTAACATGTACAGAATAGATACAGGTTGTTACCATGTATAGAATAGATACAGGTTGTTACCATGTACCATGTACAGAATAGATACAGGTTGTTACCATGTACAGAATAGATACAGGTTGTTACCATGTACAGAATAGATACAGGTTGTTACCATGTACAGAATAGATACAGGTTGTTACCATGTACAGAATAGATACAGGTTGTTACCATGTACAGAATAGATACAGGTTGTTACCATGTACAGAATAGATACAGGTTGTTACCATGTACAGAATAGATACAGGTTGTTACCATGTACAGAATAGATACAGGTTGTTACCATGTACAGAATAGATACAGGTTGTTACCATGTACAGAATAGATTCAGGTTGTTACCATGTACAGAATAGATACAGGTTGTTACCATGTACAGAATAGATACAGGTTGTTACCATGTACAGAATAGATACAGGTTGTTACCATGTACAGAATAGATACAGGTTGTTACCATGTACAGAATAGATACAGGTTGTTACCATGTACAGAATAGATACAGGTTGTTACCATGTACAGAATAGATACAGGTTGTTACTATGTACAGAATAGATACAGGTTGTTACCATGTACAGAATAGATACAGGTTGTTACCATGTACAGAATAGATACAGGTTGTTACCATGTACAGAATAGATACAGGTTGTTACCATGTACAGAATAGATACAGGTTGTTACCATGTACAGAATAGATACAGGTTGTTACCATGTACAGAATAGATACAGGTTGTTACCATGTCCAGAATAGATACAGGTTGTTACCATGTACAGAATATATACAGGTTGTTACCATGTACAGAATAGATACAGGTTGTTACCATGTACAGAATAGATACAGGTTGTTACCATGTACAGAATAGATACAGGTTGTTACCATGTACAGAATAGATACAGGTTGTTACCATGTCCAGAATAGATACAGGTTGTTACCATGTACAGAATAGATACAGGTTGTTACCATGTACAGAATAGATACAGGTTGTTACCATGTACAGAATAGATACAGGTTGTTACCATGTACAGAATAGATACAGGTTGTTACCATGTACAGAATAGATACAGGTTGTTACTATGTATAGAATAGATACAGGTTGTTACCATGTACAGAATAGATACAGGTTGTTACTATGCAGGGGGTTCTATAATCCAGATGCTCTGACTGAGAAAGAAGAGGAAGCACAATATACCAAGACCGAGAGAGACGAAAAATAGAGGAGAGGAAGAGAGAGGGAGAGAGAGGGATACAGGGAGAGGTAGATCAGGGTAGAGAAGGGAGAGAAATACCACAGACACACACACACACACACACACACACACACACACACACACACACACACACACACACACACACACACACACACACACACTGCTCCCTGCAGTACACACAAAAACACACACACACACACACACACTGTTCCCCTCAGGCTCAGACATTGGCACAATTACCCATTCACTTGATATTTCAGGGCAGGCTACAAACTTAATCTGCTGGAGACACACACTCACACAACGACACACACACCGGCACACACAGATATATGCACACGTACACACATTGTCAGACACACACTCTTAATCTCTTTCCCAGCTTCCCCTCGATTTTACCTCTGCAGCCCCCTGTCATATCGATTGTGGGCTGACTGGAGGCAACACACAGACACACACACAACGTTACACACCCTCACCGTCACACACAGACACACACACACACACCGTCTGACATACACACAGCTGGTGGGAGATTGCCTCTGACAGCGCATGCTGGATACAGATGGCTGTGGAAACATCCAGGGAATTCTGCACTACAGCATGCATTTCCTGCTGCCCATCTCCCTCCCTCCCTCCCCCTCTCCCTCCCCCTCTCCCTCCCTCCCCCTCTCCCTCCCCCTCTCCCTCCCTCTCTCCCTCCCTCCCTCCCTCCCCCTCTCCCTGCCCCACTCCCTCCCTCCCTCTCTCACTCCCTCTCCCTCTCTCCTTCCTCCTCTCCCTGCCCCTCTCCCTCCCTCTCTCCCTCCCTCTCTCTCTCTCCCTGCCCCTCTCCCCCCTCTCTCCCTCCCTCTCCCCCCTCTCTCCCTCCCTCTCCCCCCTCTCTCCCTCCCTCTCCCTCTCTCCCTCCCTCCCTCTCTCCCTCCCTCTCTCCCTCTCCCTCCCTCCACGCCTCCGTTTATCTGTGTCTGTTTTCCTCTCATTCTTTCTCTTTCTAACCACTGATCTTGCCTCCCCCTTTCCCTGCCCCTTGCCCTTTCTCTCTCAATTCTCTCAAAATTAAATTTAATTCAAGGGCTTTATTGGCATGGGAAACATATGTTTACATTGCTAACGCAAGTGAAATAGACAATATACAAAGTGAAAAAACAATTTAAAAAACTGTTTAATTAAGTAAACATTACACTCATGAAAGAATAAAGACATTTCAAAATGTAATATTATGTGAAAATAGTTCAAGTACACAAGGTTAAATAAATAAACTTAAATATGGGTAGAATTATTTTTCTCTCTCTCTCTCTCTCTCTCTCTCTCTCTCTCTCTCCCTCTCGCTCTCTCTCTCTCCCTCTCTCTCTCTCTCTCTCTCTCTCTGTCTCTCTCTCTCTCTCTCTCTCTCCCTCTCTCTCTCTCTCTCTCTCTCTCTCTCTGTCTCTACCTCTCTCTCTCTCTCCCTCCCTCTCTCTCTCTCTCTCTCTCTCATCTCTCTCTCCCTCTCTCTCTCTCTCTCTCTCTCTCTCTCTCTCTCTCTCTCTCTCTCCCTCTCTCTCTTTCTGTCTACCCCCATCTCCCTCATTTTCTCTGTCCTCATTGGCTCTGTCTTCATCCATACGAATGTATTTTTTCACCTTAAAGAGAAAGCGAGGGATTGGCTCTGACCCTCTCCATGTTAGAGTGTGTGCGTAGGGAGATGTGTTGTGTGGGTGTAGAAGTGGTATCAGAAAGGCCAGTCTGGGACCAAAAGGCAGCTGAAAAGTTCATAAAATGGCCCCAGACTGTTAGCATTGACCCAATTTTTTTGTTTTCGCTGACTTTCTTGTACTGGCTCAATGCAGACTCACCGAACTCTACCAACAAACTCACTAGACTTTACCAACACACTCACCGAACTCTACCAACACACTCACTAGACTCTACCAACACACTCACCGAACTCTACCAACACACTCACTAGACTCTACCAACACACTCACCAAACTCTACCAACACACTCACTAGACTCTACCAACACACTCACTAGACTCTACCAACACACTCACTAGACTCTACCAACACACTCACAAACTCTACCAACACACTCACTAGACTCTACCAACACACTCACAAACTCTACCAACACACTCACTAGACTCTACCAACACACTCACTAGACTAGCAACACACTCACTAGACTCTACCAACACACTCACTAGACTCTACCAACACACTCACAAGACTCTACCAACACACTCACCGAACTCTACCAACACACTCACTAGACTCTACCAACACACTCACCGAACTCTACCAACACACTCACTAGACTTTACCGACACACTCACCAAACTTTAACAACACACTCAATAGACTCTACCAACACTCTCACCAAACTCTACCAACACACTCATCGAACTCTACCAACACACTCACCGAACTCTACCAACACACTCACTAGACTCTACCAACACACTTACTAGACTCTACCAACACACTCACTAGACTCTACCAACACACTCACCGAACTCTACCAACACACTCACTAGACTCTACCAACACACTCACTAGACTCTACCAACACACTCACTAGACTCTACCAACACACTCACCGAACTCTACCAACACACTCACTAGACTCTACCAACACACTCACTAGACTAGCAACACACTCACTAGACTCTACCAACACACTCACTAGACTCTACCAACACACTCACAAGACTCTACCAACACACTCACCGAACTCTACCAACACACTCACTAGACTCTACCAACACACTCACCGAACTCTACCAACACACTCACTAGACTTTACCAACACACTCACCGAACTTTACCAACACACTCAATAGACTCTACCAACACACTCACCGAACTCTACCAACACACTCACTAGACTCTACCAACACACTCTCTGAACTCTACCAACACACTCACTAGACTCTACCAACACACTCACCGAACTCTACCAACACACTCACTAGACTCTACCAACACACTCACTAGACTCTACCAACACACTCACTAGACTTTACCAACACACTCACTAGACTCTACCAACACACTCACTAGACTCTACCAACACACTCACTAGACTCTACCAACACACTCACTAGACTTTACCAACACACTCACTAGACTCTACCAACACACTCACTAGACTCTACCAACACACTCACTAGACTCTACCAACACACTCACTAGACTCTACCAACACACTCACCGAACTCTACCAACACACTCACTAGACTCTACCAACACACTCACTAGACTCTACCAACACACTCACTAGACTCTACCAACACACTCACTAGACTTTACCAACACACTCACTAGACTCTACCAACACACTCACTAGACTCTACCAACACACTCACTAGACTCTACCAACACACTCACTAGACTTTACCAACACACTCACTAGACTCTACCAACACACTCACTAGACTCTACCAACACACTCACTAGACTCTACCAACACACTCACTAGACTCTACCAACACACTCACCGAACTCTACCAACACACTCACTAGACTCTACCAACACACTCTCTAGACTCTACCAACACACTCACTAGACTCTACCAACACACTCACTAGACTCTAACAACACACTCACTAGACTTTACCAACACACTCACTAGACTCTACCAACACACTCACTAGACTCTACCAACACACTCACTAGACTCTACCCACACACTCACTGGACTACCAACACACTCACTAGACTTTACCAACACACTCACTAGACTCTACCAACACACTCACTAGGCTCTACCAACACACTCACTAGACTTTACCAACACACTCACCGAACTCTACAAACACACTCACTAGACTCTACCGACACACTCACAAGACTCTACCAACACACTCACTAGACTACCAACACACTCACTAGACTCTACCAACACACCCACTAGACTCTACCAACACACTCACTAGACTACCAACACACTCACTAGACTCTACCAACACACTCACTAGACTCTACCAACACACTCACTAGACTCTACCAACACACTCACTAGACTCTACCAACACACTCACTAGACTCTACCAACACACTCACTAGACTCTACCAACACACTCACTAGACTACCAACACACTCACTAGACTCTACCAACACACTCACTAGACTCTACCAACACACTCACTAGACTACCAACACACTCACTAGACTCTACCAACACACTCACTAGACTCTACCAACACACTCACTAGACTCTACCAACACACTCACTAGACTCTACCAACGACTCTCCCTCTCTATCTCTACCTCTCTCTCTCTGTCTCTATCTCTCTCTCCATCCTCTCTCTCTACTCTCTCTTCCTCTCTATCTCTCCCTCCATCCTCTCTCTCTCTACTATCTCTACACTCTCTCCCTCTCTATCTCTACCTCTACCTCTCTCTCTCTCTGTCTCTATCTCTCCCCCGATCCTCTCTCTCTACTCTCTCTTCCTCTCTATCTCTCTCTCCCTCCATCCATCCTCTCTCTCTCTCTCCCTCTCTCTCTCTACTGCACCTGCTGTCTCGACCTCTGAATGCTCGGCTATTAAAACACAACTGACATTTACTCCTGAGGTGCTGACCTGTTGCACCCTGTACAGCCACTGTGATTATTATTTGACCCTGCTGGTCATCTATGAACGTTTGAAGATCTTCAGAACAATCTGGCATTCATTTGTATTTATTTAGCCTTTATTTAACCTTTATTTAACCTTTATTTAACCTTTATTTAACTAGGCAAATCAGGAAAGAACACGTTTGTTTGACAATGAAAGCCTGCCGGGGAACTGCCTTGTTCAGGGGCAGAACGACAGAGTGTTACCTTGTCAGCTGGGGGATTCGATCCAGCAACCTTTTCGGTTACTGTCCCAACGCTCTAACCACAAGGCTACCTGCCTCTCTAACCACTAGGCTACCTGCCTCTCTAACCACTAGACTACCTGTCTCTATAACCACAAGGCTACCTGCCTCTCCAACCACTAGGCTACCTGCCTCTCTAACCACTAGACTACCTGCCTCTATAACCACTAGGCTACCTGCCTCTCTAACCACTAGGCTACCTGCCTCTCTAACCACTAGACTACCTGCCTATATAACCACTAGGCTACCTGCCTCTCTAACCACTAGGCTACCTTCCTCTCTAACCACAAGGCTACCTGTCTCTCTAACCACTAGGCTACCTGCCTCTCTAACCACTAGGCTACCTGTCTCTCTAACCACTAGGCTACCTGTCTCTCTAACCACTAGGCAACCTGTCTCTCTAACCACTAGGCTACCTGCCTCTCTAACCACTAGGCTACCTGCCTCTCTAACCACTAGGCTACCTGTCTCTCTAACCACTAGGCTACCTGCCTCTCTAACCACTAGGCTACCTGTCTCTCTAACCACTAGGCTACCTGCCTCTCTAACCACTAGGCTACCTGTCTCTCTAACCACTAGGCTACCTGCCTCTCTAACCACTAGGCTACCTGCCTCTCTAACCACTAGTCTACCTGCCTCTCTAACCACTAGGCTACCTGTCTCTCTAACCACTAGGCTACCTGTCTCTCTAACCACTAGGCTACCTGCCTCTCTAACCACTAGGCTACCTGTCTCTCTAACCACTAGGCTACCTGTCTCTCTAACCACTAGGCTACCTGCCTCTCTAACCACTAGGCTACCTGTCTCTCTAACCACTAGGCTACCTGCCTCTCTAACCACTAGGCTACCTGTCTCTCTAACCACTAGGCTACCTGCCGCCCAATTAATGGCCATGTACTGTACTCTTAAAATCTCCACCTAGCATAGCCAGAAGAGGACTGGCCACCCCTCAGAGCCTGGTTCTTCTCTAGTTAGCCAGAGGAGGACTGGCCACCCCTCAGAGCCTGGTTCCTCTCTAGTTAGCCAGAAGAGGACTGGCCACCCCTCAGAGCCTGGTTCTTCTCTAGTTAGCCAGAAGAGGACTGGCCACCCCTCAGAGCCTGGTTCTTCTCTAGTTAGCCAGAGGAGGACTGGCCACCCCTCAGAGCCTGGTTCCTCTCTAGTTAGCCAGAAGAGGACTGGCCACCCCTCAGAGCCTGGTTCTTCTCTAGTTAGCCAGAGGAGGACTGGCCACCCCTCAGAGCCTGGTTCCTCTCTAGTTAGCCAGAAAAGGACTGGCCACCCCTCAGAGCCTGGTTCCTCTCTAGTTAGCCAGAAGAGGACTGGCCACCCCTCAGAGCCTGGTTCCTCTCTAGTTAGCCAGAAGAGGACTGGCCACCCCTCAGAGCCTGGTTCCTCTCTAGGTCACTTCCTAGGTTTTGGCCTTTCTAGGGAGTTTTTCCTAGCCACCGTGCTTCTACACATGCATTGCTTGCTGTTTGGGGTTTTAGGCTGGGTAACATAACAACAACAGACCCTCTTCTACCCTCCATAACAACAACAGACCCTCTTCTCTGCTACATAACAACAACAGACCCTCTTCTATCCTACATAACAACAACAAACCCTCTTCTACCCTCCATAACAACAACAGACCCTCTTCTACCCTACATAACAACAACAGACCCTCTTCTATGCTACATAACAACAACAGACCCTCTTCTACCCTACATAACAACAACAGACCCTCTTCTATCCTACATAACAACAACAGACCCTCTTCTACCCCACATAACAACAACAGACCCTCTTCTATCCTACATAACAACAACAAACCCTCTTCTATGCTTAATAACAACAACAGACCATCTTCTACCCTACATAACAACAATAGACCCTCTTATACCCTACATAACATTAACAGACCCTATTCTACCCTACATAACAACAACAGACCCTCTTCTATGCTACATTACAACAACAGACCCTCTTCTACCCTACATAACAACAACATACCCTCTTCTACCCTACATAACAACAACAGGACTCTTCTACCCTACAAAACAACAACAGACCCTCTTCTACCCTACATAACAACAACAGGACTCTTCTATCCTACAAAACAACAGACTCTCTTCTATCCTACATAACAACAACAGACCCTGATTCTATCCTACAAAACAACAGACCCTCTTCTACCCTACATAACAACAACAGACCCTATTCTACCCTACAAAACAACAACAGACCCTCATCTACCCTACATAACAACAACAGACCCTATTCTACCCTACATAACAACAACAGACCCTCATCTACCCTACATAACAACAACAGACCCTATTCTACCCTACATAACAACAACAGACCCTCTTCTATGCTACATAACAACAACAGACCCTCGTCTACCCTGCATAACAACAACAGGACACTTCTACCCTACAAAACAACAACAGACCCTCTTCTTTCCTACATAACAACAACAGGACTCTTCTACCCTACATAACAACAACAGACCCTCTTCTATGCTACATAACAACCACAGACCCTCTTCTATCCTACAAAACAACAACAGACCCTCTTATACCCTACATAACAACAACAGACCCTATTCTATCCTACATAACAACAACAGACCCTCTTCTACCCTACATAACAACAACAGGACTCTTCTACCCTACATAACAACAACAGACCCTCTTCTACACTACAAAACAACAACAGACCCTCTTCTATAGTACATAACAACCACAGACCCTCTTCTATGCTACATAACAACCACATACCCTCTTCTATCCTACAAAACAACAACAGACCCTCTTATACCCTACATAACAACAACAGACCCTCTTCTATCCTACATAATAACAACAGACCCTCTTCTATCCTACATAACAACAACAGACCCTCTTATACCCTACAAAACAACAACAGACCCTCTTATACCCTACATAACAACAACAGACCCTCTTCTATCCTACATAATAACAACAGACCCTCTTCTATCCTACATAACAACAACAGACCCTCTTCTACCCTCCATAACAACAACAGACCCTCTTCTACCCTCCATAACAACAACAGACCCTCTTCTATGCTACATAACAACAACAGGACACTTCTACCCTACAAAACAACAACAGACCCTCTTCTTTCCTACATAACAACAACAGGACTCTTCTACCCTACATAACAACAACAGACCCTCTTCTACACTACAAAACAACAACAGACCCTCTTCTATAGTACATAACAACCACAGACCCTCTTCTATCCTACATAACAACAACAGACCCTCTTCTATCCTACAAAACAACAACAGACCCTCTTCTACCCTACATAACAACAACAGACCCTCTTCTACCCTACATAACAACAACAGACCCTCTTCTACCCTACATAACAACAACAGACCCTCTTCTACCCTACATAACAACAACAGGACTCTTCTACCCTACAAAACAACAACAGACCCTCTTCTATCCTACAAAACAACAGACCCTCTTCTATCCTACAAAACAACAACAAATTCTCTTCTATCCTACAAAACAACAGACTCTCTTCAATCCTAAAAAACAACAACAGACCCTCTTCTATCCTACAAAACAACAACAGACCCTCTTCTATCCTACAAAACAACAGACCCTCTTCTATCCTACAAAACAACAGACCCTCTTCTATCCTACAAAACAACAACAAATTCTCTTCTATCCTACAAAACAACAGACTCTCTTCAATCCTAAAAAACAACAACAGACCCTCTTCTATCCTACATAACAACAACAGACCCTCTTCTACCCTACATAACAACAACAGGACTCTTCTATCCTACAAAACAACAACAGACCCTCTTCTACCCTACATAACAACAACAGACCCTCTTCTACCCTACATAACAACAACATGACTCTTCTATCCTACAAAACAACAACAGACCCTCTTCTATCCTACAAAACAACAACAGACCCTCTTATATCCTACAAAACAACAGACCCTCTTATATCCTACAAAACAACAGACCCTCTTTTATCCGACAAAACAACAGACCCTCTTCTGTCCTACATAACAACAACAGACCCTCTTCTACCCTACATAACAACAACAGGACTCTTCTATCCTACAAAACAACAGCAGACCCTCTTCTACCCTACATAACAACAACAGACCCTCTTCTACCCTACATAACAACAACAGGACTCTTCTATCCTACAAAACAACAACAGACCCTCTTCTATCCTACAAAACAACAACAGACCCTCTGTTATCCTACAAAACAACAACAGACCCTCTTTTATCCTACAAAACAACAACAGACCCTCTTCTGTCCTACAAAACAACAACAGACCCTCTTTTATCCTACATAACAACAACAGACCCTCTTCTACCCTACATAACAACAACAGGACTCTTCTATCCTACAAAACAACAACAGACCCTCTTCTGTCCTACAAAACAACAACAGACCCTCTTCTACCCTACATAACAACAACAGACCCTCTTCTGTCCTACAAAACAACAACAGACCCTCTTCTATCCTACAAAACAACAACAGACCCTCTTCTACCCTACAAAACAACAACAGACCCTCTTCTACCCTACAAAACAACAACAGACCCTCTTCTGTCCTACAAAACAACAACAGACCCTCTTCTGTCCTACAAAACAACAACAGACCCTCTTCTATCCTACAAAACAACAACAGACCCTCTGCTATCCTACAAAACAACAACAGACCCTCTTATATCCTACAAAACAACAGACCCTCTTTTATCCTACAAAACAACAGACCCTCTTCTGTCCTACAAAACAACAGACCCTATTCTACCCTACACAACAGACCCTCTTTTATCCGACAAAACAACAGACCCTCTTCTGTCCTACAAAACAACAGACCCTATTCTACCCTACACAACAGACCCTCTTTTATCCGACAAAACAACAGACCCTCTTCTGTCCTACAAAACAACAGACCCTATTCTACCCTACACAACAGACCCTCTTCTGTCCTACAAAACAACAGACCCTATTCTACCCTACATAACAGACCCTCTTCTGTCCTACAAAACAACAACAGACCCTCTTCTGTCCTACAAAACAACAACAGACCCTCTTCTGTCCTACAAAACAACAACAGACCCTCTTCTATCCTACAAAACAACAGACCCTCTTCTGTCCTACAAAACAACAGACCCTATTCTACCCTACATAACAGACCCTCTTCTGTCCTACAAAACAACAACAGACCCTCTTCTGTCCTACAAAACAACAACAGACCCTCTTCTGTCCTACAAAACAACAACAGACCCTCTTCTATCCTACAAAACAACAGACCCTCTTCTGTCCTACAAAACAACAGACCCTCTTCTGTCCTACAAAACAACAACAGACCCTCTTCTATCCTACAAAACAACAGACCCTCTTCTGTCCTACAAAACAACAGACCCTCTTCTGTCCTACAAAACAACAACAGACCCTCTTCTGTCCTACAAAACAACAGACCCTCTTCTGTCCTACAAAACAACAACAGACCCTCTTCTGTCCTACAAAACAACAACAGACCCTCTTCTGTCCTACAAAACAACAACAGACCCTCTTCTGTCCTACAAAACAACAACAGACCCTCTTCTGTCCTACAAAATAACAGACCCTCTTCTGTCCTACAAAACAACAGACCCTCTTCTGTCCTACAAAACAACAGACCCTCTTCTGTCCTACAAAACAACAGACCCTCTTCTGTCCTACAAAACAACAGACCCTCTTCTGTCCTACAAAACAAAAACGCATGTTATACTTCTCAAAATAAAAAGCCATGTTTATCTCCTCATTGAAAAACAAGAACATCACATTTCCAGATAGAGGAGAAGAAATGAAAAGCGTTGCCGCGGCTATATAAAAGACCTCATAAAACTGTTATTGGTCGTCTTTTATCTCTCGTTCTCTCTGTTCTCTGCAGTGTTACCGTGGAGATAAGTGCAGAGGAGAGGTTAGTGTCAGGGAGGTACAAAGTGTGCGTTCCAAACGGCACCTTGTTCCTTATGGGCCCTGGTCAAAAGTAGTGCACTTCATAGGGAATAGGGAGCCAACTCTGGTCAAAAGTAGTGCACTTTATAGGAATAGGGGGCCATTTGGGACACAGTAACGTGTTTTTTCTCTGAAAGGGAAATTGTCTAGTTGGGGGTTTTGTTAAAGGGCTTGTTGAGATTTACCAGATAACATCTAGTGCTTTTCTGCTTTTCCCTCGCAAAGAATAGATGTTTATACCCACACACACACACACACACACACACACACACACACACACACACACACACACCGACACACACCAACACACACACACACACACACACACACACACACACGCACACACACACACACACACCGACACACACACACACACGATTCAAAAGAGGTTTCTAAACACAAAACACAGTGTGAACAAAAAATGCTTTCAGAAAGACCTATAAGCTGATCTAGAGTAAGTTTTTTGCTGTTGTGTGGTAATAGTTACATACAGGATATGGGAGGGATACACTGTCCTGGGGTCAGTTTGTGTTGTTGTATGGTAAGGGTTACAGACAGGAAATGAGAGGGATACACTGTCCTGGGGTCAGTTTGTGTTGTTGTATGGTAAGGGTTACAGACAGGATATGAGAGGGATCAGCTGATCCTGGAAACGTGGGGGGGGGGGGTTGAGAAAGAAGAGAAGGGACAAACATGACAGAGATGCTGGTCAAAATGGAGGAGTTATGATGACATCACACACACTATTATCTTCTCCCAGACTTGTTATATGTCAAGGTTGAAGATCCAGCTGACCTTAAAGGGACACTGAGAGGGGTTTATGGGTAACAGGTGAAGGGACACTGAGAGGGGTTAATGAGTAACAGGTTGGGGACACTGAGAGGGGTTAATGAGTAACAGGTTGGGGACACTGAAAGGGGTTAATGAGTAACAGGTTGGGGACACTGAGAGGGGTTAATGAGTAACAGGTTGGGGACACTGAGGGGGATTAATGAGTAACAGGTTGGGGACACAGAGAGGGATTAATGAGTAACAGGTTGGGGACACTGAGAGGGGTTAACGAGTAACAGGTTGGGGACACTGAGAGGGGTTAATGAGTAACAGGTGTTTATTGTTATCTCTCTGGAGTATAGTGGGATTATTCTCTGTCCATATTACCCCCAACTACCCCCTTGATCGATCTATCTATCTATCTATCTATCTATCTATCTATCTATCTATCTATCTATCTCATCCCCCTCTTTCTCTCCCTTTTCACTTCTCATCCCTCTCTTTCTCTCCCTTTTCACTTCTCATCCCTCTCTTTCTCTCCCTTTTCACCTCTCATCCCTCTCTTTCTCTCCCTTTTCACCTCTTATCCCTCTCTTTCTCTCCCTTTTCACCTCTCATCCCTCTCTTTCTCTCCCTTTTCACTTCTCATCCCTCTCTTTCTCTCCCTTTTCACTTCTCATCCCTCTCTTTCTCTCCCTTTTCACCTCTCATCCCTCTCTTTCTCTCCCTTTTCACTTCTCATCCCTCTCTTTCTCTCCCTTTTCACTTCTCATCCCTCTCTTTCTCTCCCTTTTCACTTCTCATCCCTCTCTTTCTCTCCCTTTTCACTTCTCATCCCTCTCTTTCTCTCCCTTTTCATTTCTCATCCCTCTCTTTCTCTCCCTTTTCACTTCTCATCCCTCTCTTTCTCTCCCTTTTCCCCTCTCATCCCTCTCTTTCTCTCCCTTTTCCCCTATCATCCCTCTCTTTCTCTCCCTTTTCCCCTCTCATCCCTCTCTTCCTCTACCTTTTCCTCTGTCATCCCTCTCTTCCTCTACCTTTTCCTCTCTCATCCCTCTATATGATCCACTTCCTCCCCTTCTTTCCTCCTTCTCTCCTCCTTCTCTCCTCCTTCTCTCCTCCATCTCTCCTCCTTCTCTTCCCCCTTGCCTCTGTATTCAATTCCAGGTACTATTGTCTCTTTACCCTCCCTTCTCACCTTCCTGTCTTAAAATGTATTTTCACTCTCTATACTGAATTCCAGGGAACCGTCGTTGTTTAAAAGCTTGAAGGATCCTGATGATTCCTCCTCCGCCTCTCTTTGTCTTCCGTCTGTCTTTCTCTCTCACCTTTATAACAGTACAGGTTAGACTGCTCTTTAAAGCTGAAAGGATCCCCAGTGTACATCCACTCTGCCTCCTTTGTCTTCCATTTTATTTTAAGTGGACCTCGTTCTCAAAGCTTAATTGTTTGCTGATGAACAGGCTTGGGATCATAGTTTCACAAAGTTTGAATAACCTTCTTCTGTTGCTCTTAAAAAGCTTGGAGAGAGAGGGAGAGAGAGAGAGAGAGAGAGAGGGGAGTGAGAGAGACAGAGGAGAGAGAGAGAGAGATGGAGAGAGAGACGGAGAGAGAGAGAGAGAGAGACAGACAGAGGTGAGAGAGAGAGAGAGATGGAGAGAGAGAGACGGAGAGATAGAGACAGAGGAGAGTAAGAGAGACAGAGGAGAGAGAGAGACAGACAGAGGTGGGAGAGAGAGAGAGATGGAGAGAGAGAGAGACAGGGAGAGAGAGAGAGAGACAGAGGAGAGTACGAGAGACAGAGGAGAGAGAGAGACAGAGGAGAGAGAGAGAGAGAGAGAGATGGAGAGAGAGAGCGAGACAGAGGTGAGAGAGGGAGAGAGAGAGAGAGACAGAGGTGAGAGAGGGAGAGAGAGAGAGACAGAGGGAGAGAGAGATACAGAGGGAGAGAGAGAGACAGAGGAGAGTAAGAGAGACAGAGGAGAGAGAGAGAGAGAGAGATGGAGAGAGAGAGCGAGAGAGAGAGAGCGAGAGAGAGAGCAAGAGAGAGAGAGGGAGAGAGAGAGACAGATGTGAGAGAGAGAGAGAGAGAGAGAGAGAGAGAGAGAGAGACCAAAGCACAACCTGTACTTTACATAGCTTCTTGGTGTGGTTATAGCTGAGTTATAAATGGTACCACCGGGCTGTCTTCATATTGGTTGAACCACTGTAGCTGCCAACAGGCTTGCTGGTTGTTGTGGTGATTGATAGAGGAATGGAAGGAACCCACTGCCATCCATATCCCTTCATGTAGAGGAAATGTAGAGGAAGCAGGACAGAGAAAAGAGAGAGAAAGGAGGAGAGAGCAGGACATCATGACAGTGAGGGAGAAAGAGTGTGAAAAAGAAGCAGAGAGCTGGAGGGAGGAATTGACCAGCCACGGAGGACAGAGGGGGCTTCACAAATGGCACCGTATTCCCTATGCAGTGCACTACTTTTGACCATGGTCCCTGGTGCAACCTTAGGGCACTAAACTGCAACCATTGGGCACTACGCTGCAACCGTAGGGCACTACACTGCAAATTAGGGCACTACACTGCAACCTTAGGGCACTACACTGCAAATTAGGGCACTACACTGCAACCATAGTGCACTACACTGCAAATTAGGGCACTACACTGCAACCTTAGGGCACTAATGTGCAACCGTAGGGCACTACACTGCAACCATAGGGCACTACACTGCAAATTAGGGCACTACACTGCAAATGTAGGGCACTACACTGCAACTGTAGGGCACTACACTACAAACAAGGGCACTACACTGCAACCTTAGGACACAACACTTCAACTGTAGGGCACTACACTACAAACAAGGGCACTACACTACAACCGTAGGGCACTACACTGCAACCGTAGGGCACTACACTGTATCCGTAGGGCACTACACTGTATCTATAGGGCACTACACTGTATCTATAGGGCACTACACTGTATCCATAGGGCACTACACTGTATATATAGGGCACTACACTGTATCTATAGGGCACTACACTGTATCTATAGGGCACTACACTGTATCTATAGGGCACTACACTGTATCTATAGGGCACTGCACTGCAACCTTAGGGCACTACACTGCAAAAGAAACAGGTAACTAAATGGGACAGAGAAAGGAGAGAGAAAGGCGGAGAGAGAAGGAGAGAGCAGGACATCATGACAGTGAGGGAGAAAGAGACAGAGTGTGAAAAAGAAGCAGAGAGCTGGAGGGAGGAAGGGAGGCGGGAAACTGGTTTGGGTGAGAAACACTTATAACTCAGGCCCATAGATTATGACAGTCCAATCTCCCAGCCTGTCGCCTGAAAAACCAACAACAAACCAACCAGCCACGGAGGACAGAGGGGGCTTCACAAAATGGCACCGTATTCCCTATGTAGTGCACTACTTTTGACCATGGTCCCTGGTGCAACCTTAGGGCACCGCACTGCAACCGTAGGGCACTACACTGCAACAGTAGGGCACTACACTGTACCCGAAAGGCACTACACTGTACCCGAAAGGCACTACACTGTACCCGAAAGGCACTACACTATAACCTTAGGACACTACACTGCAACCTTAGGGCACTACACTGCAACCGAATGGCACCGCACTGCAATCGTAGGGCACTACACTATAACCTTAGGGCACTACACTGCAACCATAGGGCACTACACTGCAACCGTAGGGCACTACACTGCAAATTAGGGCACTACACTGCGACCTTAGGGCACTACACTGCAAATTAGGGCACTACACTGCAACCATAGGGCACTACACTGCAAATTAGGGCACTACACTGCAACCTTAGGGCACTACAGTGCAACCGTAGGGCACTAAACTGCAACCATAGGGCACTACACTGCAAATTAGGGCACTACACTGCAAATGTAGGGCACTACACTACAAACAAGGGCACTACACTGCAACCTTAGGACACAACACTTCAACTGTAGGGCACTACACTACAAACAAGGGCACTACACTACAACCGTAGGCCACTACACTGTATCTATAGGGCACTACACTGTATCTATAGGGCACTAAACTGTATTTATAGGGCACTTCACTGTATCTATAGTGCACTACACTGTATCTATAGGGCACTACACTGCAACCGTAGGGCACTACACTTTAACCGTAGGGCACTACACTGTATCTATAGGGCACTACACTGTATCTATAGGGCACTACACTGTATCTATAGGGCACCACACTGTATCCATAGTTCACTACACTGTATCTATAGGGCACTACACTGTATCTATAGGGCACTACACTGTATCTATAGGGCACTGCACTGCAACCTTAGGGCACTACACTGTATCTATAGGGCACTACACTGCAACCGTAGGGCACTACACTTTAACCGTAGGGCACTACACTGTATCTATAGGGCACTACACTGTATCTATAGGGCACTACACTGTATCCATAGGGCACTACACTGTATCTATAGGGCACTACACTGTATCTATAGGGCACTACACTGTATCTATAGGGCACTACACTGTATCTATAGGGCACTACACTGTATCTATAGGGCACTACACTGTATCCATAGGGCACTACACTGCAAAAGAAACAGGTAACTAAATGGGACAGAGAAAGGAGAGAGAAAGGCGGAGAGAGAAGGAGAGAGCAGGACATCATGACAGTGAGGGAGAAAGAGACAGAGTGTGAAAAAGAAGCAGAGAACTGGAGGGAGGAAGGGAGGCGGGAAACTGGTTTGGGTGAGAAACACTTATAACTCAGGCCCATAGATTATGACAGTCCAATCTCCCAGCCTGTCGCCTGAAAAACCAACAACAAACCAACCAGCAATGGAGGACAGAGGGGGCTTCACAAATGGCACCGTATTCCCTATGTAGTGCACTACTTTGACCATGGTCCCTGGTGCAACCTTAGGGCACCGCACTGCAACCGTAGGGCACTACACTGCAACAGTAGGGCACTACACTGTACCCGAAAGGCACTACACTATAACCTTAGGACACTACACTGCAACCTTAGGGCACTACACTGCAACAGTAGGGCACTACACTGCAACAGTAGGGCACTGCACTGTACCCGAAAGGCACTACACTATAACCTTAGGACACTACACTGCAACCTTAGGGCACTACACTGCAACAGTAGGGCACTACACTGCAACAGTAGGGCACTGCACTGTACCCGAAAGGCACTACACTATAACCTTAGGGCACTACACTGCAACCTTAGGACACTACACTGCAACCGTAGGGCACTACACTGCAACAGTAGGGCACTACACTGTACCCGAAAGGCACTACACTATAACCTTAGGGCGCTACACTGCAACCTTAGGACACTACACTGCAACCTTAGGGCACTACACTGCAACCTTAGGACACTACACTGCAACCGAAGGGCACCGCACTGCAATCGTAGGGCACTACACTATAACCTTAGGGCACTACACTGCAACCATAGGGCACTACACTGCAACAGTAGGGCGCTACACTGCAAATGTAGGGCACTACACTACAAACAAGGGCACTACACTGCAACAGTAGGGCACTACACTGAAACCGTAGGGCACTACACTGCAACAGTAGAGCGCTACACTGCAAAAGTAGGGCACTACACTGCAACAGTAGGGCGCTACACTGCAAATTAGGGCACTACACTGCAACAGTAGGGCGCTACACTGAAACCGTAGAGCACTACACTGCAACAGTAGGGCGCTACACTGAAACCGTAGGGCACTACACTGCAACAGTAGGGCGCTACATTGCAAATTAGGGCACTACACTGCAACAGTAGGACACTACACTGCAACCGTAGGGCACTACACTGTATCCATAGGGCACTACACTGTATCCATAGGGCACTACACTGTATCCATAGGGCACTACACTGTATCCATAGGGCACTACACTGTATCCATAGGGCACTACACTGCAACCATAGGGCACTACACTGTATCCATAGGGCACTACACTGTATCCATAGGGCACTACACTGCAACCATAGGGCACTACACTGTATCCATAGGGCACTACACTGTATCCATAGGGCACTACACTGTATCCATAGGGCACTACACTGTATCCATATGGCACTACACTGTATCCATAGGGCACTACACTGCAACCATAGGGCACTACACTGTATCCATAGGGCACTACACTGTATCCATAGGGCACTACACTGCATCAGTATGATACTACACACTGCAACCGTAGGGCACCACACTGCAAAGGGAATAGGGTGCTATTTGGGACAAAGTGGAGGGTGAATGGAGGGAAGAGAGGAAAGGGACGAGATGGTGAACTGGGGGAATAGACAGAATGGATGAGAGGGTGAACTGGGGGAATAGACAGAATGGATGAGAGGATGAAGAATCTCTCCTTCCCTCTTTCTCTCTCTCCCACCCTCCCCCATCTCTCCTTCCCTCCCACATTTATCTCCCTCCAAATCTCTCCTTCCCTCTCGCTCTCTCCCTCCCTCCCTCCCACCCTCCCCCATCTCTCCTTCCCTCTCTCTCTCTCCCTCCCTCCCACCCTCCCCCATCTCTCCTTCCCTCTCTCTCTCTCCCTCCCTCCCACCCTCCCCCATCTCTCCTTCCCTCTTTCTCTCTCTCCCACCCTCCCCCATCTCTCCTTCCCTCTTTCTCTCTCTCCCACCCTCCCCCATCTCTCCTTCCCTCTTTCTCTCTCTCCCACCCTCCCCCATCTCTCCTTCCCTCTTTCTCTCTCTCCCACCCTCCCCCATCTCTCCTTCCCTCTTTCTCTCTCTCCCACCCTCCCCCATCTCTCCTTCCCTCCCACATTTATCTCCCTCCCCATCTCTCCTTCAATCTCTCTCTCTCCCTCCAAATCTCTCCTTCCCTCTCGCTCTCTCCATCCCCCATCTCTCCTTCCCTCTCTCTCTCCCTCCCATCTCTCCTTCCCTCTCGCTCTCTCCTTCACCATCTCTCCTTCCCTCTCTCTCTCTCTCTCTCTCTCTCCCTCACCATCTCTCCTTCCCTCTCGCTCTCTCCCTCCCCATCTCTCCTTCCCTCTCTCTCTCTCTCTCCCTCCCCCATCTCTCCTTCCCTCTCTCTCTCCCTCCCCATCTCTCCTTCATTCTATCTCTCTCTCTCCTCCCATCTCTCCATCCCTCTCTCTCTCCCTCCCCATCTCTCCTCCCGTCTCTCCTTCCTTCTATCTCTCTCCCTCCCCCATCTCTCCTTCCCTCTCTCTCTCTCCCTCCCCCCATCTCTCCTTTCCTCTCTCTCTCACTCCTTTCTCTCTTGTTATTCTATCCTCTTCTGTCTGCCCTCTCTATCACCCCTTTCTGGCCCTCCCTCGCTCTCGCTATCAATCATACAACTACCTCACAGACTCACAGCCCAGCCTTTTCTTTCTCCTTCTATCTCTCTTTCTCTCTCTCTGCCCACCCGTCTCACCATCAATCTAAATCACTTGTCAACACACACACTCCTCTCCTTTCTCTCTCTTAGTGTCTATCTGTCTCTCTCTCCCTCTGTTCATCTCTCTCTTTAATTGTCTCTTTCCCGACCTGGCCAACCTTTCTAATGGGTAGTGAATCCTTTCCTCTCCTCTTTCTGCCCCTCTTTTCTGACCCCGTTCTTCTCTCCTCTCTGATTCCCTCCCTCCTGGCATCCCCTACCCCAGACTCTCTCCTCTCTGATTCCCTCCCTCCTGTCATCCCCTATCCCAGACTCTCTCCTCTCTGATTCCCTCCCTCCTGGCCCCCTATCCCAGACTCTTTCCTCTCATCCTCTATCCCAGCCTCTCTCCTCTCATCCTCTATCCCAGACTCTCTCCTCTCTGATTCTCTCCCTCCTGTCATCCCCTATCCCAGACTCTCTCCTCTCTGATTCTCTCCCTCCTGTCATCCCCTACCCCAGACTCTCTCCTCTCTGATTCTCTCCCTCCTGTCATCCCCTATCCCAGACTCTCTCCTCTCATCCCCTATCCCAGACTCTCTCCTCTCATCCTCTACCCCAGACTCTCTCCTCTCTGATTCTCTCCCTCCTGTCATCCCCTATCCCAGACTCTCTCCTATCTGATTCTCTCCCCCCTGTCATCCCCTATCCCAGACTCTCTCCTCTCTGATTCTCTCCCTCCTGTCATCCCCTATCCTAGACTCTCTCCTCTTATCCCTCTCTCCCAGGTTTTCCTCCTCCCCTCTCCTCTCCTCTCTCTTCCTCTCCTTGTCTCTACCCCTCCTCCCCTGCCTCTCTCCCCTGCCTCTCTCTGTCTGGCCCTATTCCTCTCCTTGTCTCTACCCCTCCTCCCCTGCCTCTCCCTGTCTGGCCCTATTCCAATCTACCTGTCAGTTCTCTTTCCCTTGCAGAGACCATTGTGGCCAAACAGTCTTATTTCCAGCTGTCTCTCGTCCTCTCCTCTCTACAGCTCTTCTCCCTCACTCTCCTCTCATGCCAACCTTCATCATTCCTCCCTGTACTCCTCCTGTCTCGGCAGTCTAGGCAGTTTAGCGGTTAAAAGCGTTAGGCCAGCAATCAAAAGGTTGCTGGTTCGAATCCCTGAGTCGGCAAGGTGGAAAAAAACATGCCGTTTTTCACATGAGCAAGGCAGTTAACCCCCAACAACAAACGCTCCCTGGGGGCAGATGACGTCAATTGAGACAGCCCCCCTGAGGTGATTCAGAGAGGAAGGGTTCGGTTAAATGCAGAAGACACATTTCAGTTGAATGCATTCAGTTGTACACCTGACTAGGTATCCCCCTTTCCCTTCCCTTTCCCTCAGCTTCTCTTCTCCTGTCTCTCCAAAATAATACCTCTTCTCTTCATCCCCTCGGTCTCTCTCTACACCTCCCCTGATCCCCCTCTGATCTCTTCCTGTCTCGTTCTGTCTTTCTGTGTTACTATGTTTACCTGGGCCAATCCCTCTCCCTCCCTCTACTTCTCTCTCCTCTGCTCCTCCTCTCCTCTCCCTCCCTCTCCTTCTCTCTACTCTGCTCCTCCTCCCCCTCCCTCTCCTTCTCTCTCCTCTGCTCCTCCTCCCCCTCCCTCTCCTTCTCTCTCCTCTGCTCCTCCTCTCCTCTCCTTCTCTCTCCTCTACTCCTCCTCTCCTCTCCCTCCCTCTCCTTCTCTCTCCTCTGCTCCTCCTCTCCTCTCCCTCCCTCTCCTTCTCTCTCCTCTGCTCCTCCTCCCACGCCCTCTCCTTCTCTCTCCTCTGCTCCTCCTCTCCTCTCCCTCCCTCTCCTTCTCTCTACTCTGCTCCAACTCTCCTCTCCCTCCCTCTCCTTCTCTCTACTCTGCTCCTCCTCCCCCTCCCTCTCCTTCTCTCTCCTCTGCTCCTCCTCCCCCTCCCTCTCCTTCTCTCTCCTCTGCTCCTCCTCCCCCTCCCTCTCCTTCTCTGCTTCTCCTCCCCCTCCCTCTCCTTCTCTCTCCTCTGTTCCTCCTCCCCCTCCCTCTCCTTCTCTCTCCTCTGCTTCTCCTCCCCCTCCCTCTCCTTCTCTCTACTCTGCTCCTCCTCCCCCTCCCTCTCCTTCTCTCTCCTCTGCTCCTCCTCCCCCTCCCTCTCCTTCTCTGCTTCTCCTCCCCCTCCCTCTCCTTCTCTCTCCTCTGTTCCTCCTCCCCCTCCCTCTCCTTCTCTCTACTCTGCTCCTCCTCCCCCTCCCTCTCCTTCTCTCTCCTCTGTTCCTCTTCCCCCTCCCTCTCCTTCTCTCTCCTCTGCTCCCCCTCCCCCTCCCTCTCCTTCTCTCTCCTCTGCTCCTCCTCCCCCTCCCTCTCCTTCTCTCTCCTCTGCTCCTCATCTCCCTCCCTCTCCCTCCCTCTCATTCTCTCTCCTCTGCTCCTCCTCTCCCTCCCTCTCCTTCTCTCTCCTCTGCTCCTCCTCTCCCTCCCCCTCCCTCTCCTTCTCTCTCCTCTGTTCCTCCTCCCCCTCCCTCTCCTTCTCTCTACTCTGCTCCTCCTCCCCCTCCCTCTCCTTCTCTCTACTCTGCTCCTCCTCCCCCTCCCTCTCCTTCTCTCTACTCTGCTCCTCCCCCTCCCTCTCCTTCTCTCTCCTCTGCTCCTCCTCCCCCTCCCTCTCCTTCTCTCTCCTCTGCTCCTCCTCCCCCTCCCTCTCCTCCTCTCTCCTCTGCTCCTCCTCTCCCTCCCTCTCCCTCCCTCTCCCTCCCTCTCCTTCTCTCTCCTCTGTTCCTCCTCTCCCTCCCTCTCCTTCTCTCTCCTCTGCTCCTCATCTCCCTCTCCTTCTCTCTCCTCTGTTCCTCCTCCCCCTCCCTCTCTGCTTCTCTCTCCTCTGCTCCTCCTCTCCCTCCCTCGGCTTCTCTCTCCTCTGTTCCTCCTCTCCTCTCCCTCCCTCTCCTTCTCTCTCCTCTGCTCCTCCTCTCCTCTCCCTCTCCTTCTCTCTCCTCTGCTCCTCCTCTCCTCTCCCTCCCTCTCCTTCTCTCTCCTCTGCTCCTCCTCTCCTCTCCCTCTCCTTCTCTCTGCTCTGCTCCTCCTCTCCTCTCCCTCCCTCTCCTTCTCTCTCCTCTGCTCCTCCTCTCCTTCTCTCTCCTCTGCTCCTCCTCTCCTCTCCCTCCCTCTCCTTCTCTCTCCTCTGCTCCTCCTCTCCCTTCCTTTCCTTCTCTCTCCTCTGCTCCAACTCTCCTCTACGTCCCTGTATGTTAAAGGAATTACGTGGGCCAACTGTTAACTTCAATTACACACACCTCCAAATTCAAGTACACACATGCAGATACACACACACACGCACACACACACCATACACACAAACACACACACACACACCACACACACCACACACATCACACACACACACACCACACACAACACCACACACACCACACACGCACACAACAAACCACATACCACACACCACACACACACCACACCAGACACCACACACACCACACCAGACACCACACACCACACCACACACACCACACCACACACCACACCATACAACACACCACACACCACACACCACACATCACACACCAAACCACACACACACCAGACACCACACACCACACCACACCACACACCACATACCACACCACACACCACACACCACATCACACACCACACAACACCACACACCACACCACACCACACATCCCTTTCCTCTCCTGTCCAATGCTGTAGCCTGAGGGCTTGGGAGGTTTTAACATGCTCCTGAGGCTACAGAGCTATCTATCACTTCTAAACCCACCTCTCTACCTCTCTACCTCTCTCTCTCTGCCCTCCATCCATCACCCCTTCAACCACTCTATTTATCCATCTTTTCTCATCACTTTTCATCTACCTCTCCCTCTCTCTCATTCTTTCGTTCTCTCTCTCCATCTCACCAAGCCGAGAGAGATTTTGTGGTGTCTGTGCATCATCCATCTTCCCTTCAATCTCTCTCTCTCTCTCCCCCTGTCTCTCTCTCTCTCTCTCTCTCTCTCTCTCTCTCACTATCGCTCCCTATCTCTCTTTCGTTTTCTCGCACCCTCTCTCTCTCTCGCTCGCTCCCTCTCTCTCTCTTTTTTCTCTTTCTCTCTTTCTCTCTCTCTACTCTCTCTCTCTTTCATCCCATCCCTTAACCTTCCTCTTCCTCTACCTCCTTTCTCTCCCTTCCTCTCAACCCTTCTCATCTTGTCTCTCTCTCTTCTGCCTCTCCACCTGCATACCCACTCTCTCTCTATCCCAGCCCGGTCACACATGATACAAGTCAGTATTCAACATCTATCCATGTCTGAGGATGTCGGGAGACACCAGCCACTATTGTCAGATTCTGTTGCACACACACACACACACACACACACACACACATAATCCCCTTCATTGAAATAAAAGCTAAGAGAGGTTTTTCCTCCCTCCATCCCTCTCCACTCTCCCTTTCCATATTTTCCTCTCCTCCCCTCCCGCCCTCCCGTGCCTGCCTCTCCTCTCCTCCCTCCCCCATCCCTACCTCTCCTTTCTCTCTCACAGACTTTGTGATTAATTCTCTGGGCAGTTCTGACAGGCAATTTGATAAACAGCCACTTATCTTTGGGCAGCTGGAGAGAAACAAAATGAATAAATCTGCTGAAGGCAGGAAAGAGAGAGAAATAATGTATGAAAAGAAAGAACGAAAGAAAGAAAGAAGGAACAGAGGGATGAATAGCTTGAAAGAGAGAGAAAGAGAAGGAAAGGGAAAGACAGAGGTGGAGAACGAGGAGAGCGAGAAGGAGAGAGAGAGTCGGCCTCCTCGTTCATGGAGCAGTGCTTTCTGTCAACGTTAGATGGATGGGCTGTAAACAATTACATTTAATCAACCAGGCCTTTGCATGAGAGGAAGTGAATCATATCTACTTCCTGTTACTACTTATCTACAAACACAATACACACCGAGAGGAGGAGGGAGGGATGGAGACAGAGGGTACAAGAAAGTCATTGGGAGAAGTAAAGACTGAGTGAGAGGCGGAAGAGAGAGAACGTTGGTTTCTTTTTAACAATTTACTAAATCAAATAAATAAATAGTAAATAGTTTAGAAGTGTTTTGAACATTGTTTATAACATTAAATTATCCATCCTAATGACGATAGGTGATTGTCTGGTTTATATAACATTAAATTATCCATCCTAATGATGATAGGTGATTGTCTGGTTTATATAACATTAAATTATCCATCCTAATGACGATAGGTGATTGTCTGGTTTATATAACATTAAATTATCCATCCTAATCACGATAGGTGATTGTCTGGTTTATATAACATTAAATTATCCATCCTAATGATGATAGGTGATTGTCTGGTTTATAACATTAAATTATCCATCCTAATGACGATAGGTTACAGTCTGGTTTATAACATTAAATTATTAATTATTATTAGGTGATATATCTTCTGGAAGCAAGTTCAGATATCCAGTCTACACACACACACACACCCACACACACACACACACACACACACACACACACACACACACACACACACACACACACACACAGTTTAAGTCAATAAGTCCACTTAATCATGATTGACATTTTGTTTCTTAAACACAAATCCTCTAGTTTTACTGGGAATCCTGTTTGTCTGTGGTCTCAGACGTATCAATCAACTTGTGTGTGTGTGTGTGTGTGTGTGTGTGTGTGTGTGTGTGTGTGTGTGTGTGTGTGTGTGTGTGTGTGTGTGTGTGTGTGTGTGTGTTTGTGTGTGTGTGTGTGTGTGTGTCTAATCCTGTCTGTGCTGTTCTGTCCATCATGTCTCTATCTACTTCTCTCCCTCGTTCCCTCCCTCTTCCTCTTTCATTCTCCCTCCCTTCCGCTCCCCACCTCCTTCCCTCCCTCTCCCTCTCTCCTTCCCTCCCTCTCCCTCTATCAAAGAAAGAGAAGAAGGGAGAGGTAAAAGTCCTTATGAAAACTCCGGCCCATTCGATTCTCCTCTCTCCTCCTCCTCCTCCTCCTCTGCTGGTCTTAAATTGTCTCCAGGACAACCCTTCACCTTGTTCGGAACGCTAAATCCACCAATTAAATCAACCGATTGTAAGAGGGGGTGCGGTCTGGAAGGAAACACAGGGGTGAAATACAATGTGTCTCAAATATCCCCCTGTTCTCTATATCGAACACTACCAATGTGTCCCTGGTCAAAGGTAGTGCACTACATGGAGAATAGGGGGCCGTTTGAGACACAGGGAGTTCTGACAGCAAGATGTTGGACAGGGTGAGCCTGGTGTGCAAACACACACACACACACACACACACCCCTCCACACACACACACCCCTCCACACACACACACACACACACACACACACACACACACACACACACACACACCCCTCCACAGACACACACACACACACCCCTCCACAGACACACACACACACACACACCCCTCCACAGACACACACACACACAACCCCCCTCCACAGACACACACACACACACACACACACACACACACACACACACACACACACACACACACACACACACACACACACACCCCTCTACAGACACACACACAGATAAATACTCATAACACACACAAATACACACACTTAAAAACACAACACACACACATCCATCACAAGGACCAGAACAAGGCTAAAAGTACCATTTGTTGTGCTGGTTGACATAAAGTGAGGAGTCTATGACAGATGGGCTTTCTGGACAGTGTGTCCAAACTTGAACCCTGTTGTCTATATAGGCACTTCTTTCACCAGAGCACTACTGTATGGGTAGTAGTGCACTTATTTTCAACAGAGTACTACTGTATGGGTAGTAGTGCACACACACACACACAGTAACTCTCTTTTCAATTACCTGTGACAGCTGCCGGGCCCTCTGATCCATGGGCTACCGCGACTATGTGATCCATGGGGTTACCGTGGCGATAGTAGCTAAGGCGGAATGACGTATAGCTACCGGACAGGTAAGACTGAGGGGAAGTCAGACAGTCGAAAGTCAGAGGGGAAAAGGGACTGGGAATTCCATCGGGACGTTCCACGTTGATCCCATCTATCCATGATTATACAATACAGTCCTGTTCATTAGAACTAATTTAGATCTGATTTATTAATCACACTGTACTCAAGTACATTAGAATGCTTATTCACAGTGTGGAGAGAATCCTAATGCTCAGGTAGAATCCACATGACCTGCAGATTTATTACAATGAGAGCAGAGAAGTTCAACTGAGATCCGATTCTTATCAGATTATCAGGGAGTTCTGACAGCAAGATGTTGGACAGGGTGAGCCTGGTGTGCAAACACACACACACACACACACACACCCCTCCACACACACACACCCCTCCACACACACACACACACACACACACACACACACACACACACACACACACACACACACACCCCTCCACAGACACACACACACACACCCCTCCACAGACACACACACACACACACACCCCTCCACAGACACACACACACACAACCCCCCTCCACAGACACACACACACACACACACACACACACACACACACACACACACACACACACACACACACACACACACACCCCTCTACAGACACACACACAGATAAATACTCATAACACACACAAATACACACACTTAAAAACACAACACACACACATCCATCACAAGGACCAGAACAAGGCTAAAAGTACCATTTGTTGTGCTGGTTGACATAAAGTGAGGAGTCTATGACAGATGGGCTTTCTGGACAGTGTGTCCAAACTTGAACCCTGTTGTCTATATAGGCACTTCTTTCACCAGAGCACTACTGTATGGGTAGTAGTGCACTTATTTTCAACAGAGTACTACTGTATGGGTAGTAGTGCACTTCTTTTCAACAGAGTACTACTGTATGGGTAGTAGTGCACTTCTTTTCAACAGAGTACTACTGTATGGGTAGTAGTGCACTTCTTTTCAACAGAGTACTACTGTATGGGTAGTAGTGTACTTATTTTCAACAGAGTACTACTGTATGGGTAGTAGTGCACTTCTTTTCAACAGAGTACTACTGTATGGGTTGTAGGGCACTTCTTTTGACCAGAAGAGGAGGATGAGGAGGAGGAGAGGAAGGGGGTACAGGGAGGGCTGTTAGATCAGAGAAGATTTGTTTGGTTGTTTGTCTGCTTTGAGCCGGGGTGGAGAGGGAAGACACACACACACACACACACACACACACACACACACACACACACACACACACACACACACACACACACACACACACACACACACACACACACACACAGTAACTCTATTTTCAATTACCTGTGACAGCTGCCGGGCCCTCTGATCCATGGGGCTACCGCGACTATGTGATCCATGGGGTTACCGTGGCGATAGTAGCTAAGGCGGAATGACGTATAGCTACCGGACAGGTAAGACTGAGGGGAAGTCAGACAGTCGAAAGTCAGAGGGGAAAAGGGACTGGGAATTCCATTGGGACGTTCCACGTTGATCCCATCTATCCATGATTATACAATACAGTCCTGCTCATTAGAACTCATTTAGATCTGATTTATTAATCACACTGTACTCAAAACATTAGAATGCTTATTCACATTGTGGAGAGAATCCTAATGCTCAGGTAGAATCCACATGACCTGCAGATTTATTACAATGAGAGCAGAGAAGTTCAACTGAGATCCGATTCTTATCAGATTACTATATTTTAAGTCTTTTAGATCTTAAGTTAACTGTCTCTCTCCCAATCCTGTCTGTCTCTCATTCCTGTCTCTCTCATTCCTGTCTCTCTCTCATTCCTGTCTCTCTCTCTCATTCCTGTCTCTCTCATTCCTGTCTGTCTCTCATTCCTGTCTGCCTCTCATTCCTGTCTCTCTCTCATTCCTGTCTCTCTCTCTCATTCCTGTCTCTCTCATTCCTGTCTCTCTCTCATTCCTGTCTCTCTCTCATTCCTGTCTGTCTCTCTCATTCCTGTCTCTCTCTCTCATTCCTGTCTCTCTCATTCCTGTCTCTCTCTCATTCCTGTCTCTCACTCTCATTCCTGTCTGTCTCTCATTCCTGTCTCTCTCATTCCTGTCTCTCTCTCATTCCTGTCTGTCTCTCATTCCTGTCTCTCTCTTTCTCATTCCTGTCTGTCTCTCATTCCTGTCTCTGTCTCTCATTCATGTCTCTCTCTCTCTCATTCCTGTCTCTCTCTCATTCCTGTCTCCCTCTCTCATTCCTGTCTCTGTCTCTCATTCATGTCTCGCTCTCTCTCATTCCTGTCTCTCTCTCATTCCTGTCTCTCTCTCTCATTCCTGTCTATCTCTCATTCCCGTCTCTCTCTCTAATTCCTGTCTCTCTCATTCCTGTCTCTCTCTCCTTCCTGTCTCTCTCTCATTTATGTTTGTCTCTCATTCCCTTCTCTCTCTCAATTCAATTCAATTCAATTCAATTCAGGGGCTTTATTGGCATGGGAAACGTGTTAACATTGCCAAAGCAAGTGAGGTAGATAATATATCAAGTGAATATATAAAGTGAAATAAACAATACAAATTAACAGTAAACATTACACATACAGAAGTTTCAAAACAATAAAAACATTACAAATGTCATATTATATATATACAGTGTTTTTAACAATGTTCAAATGGTTAAAGGACACAAGATAAAATAAATAAGCATAAATATGGGTTGTATTTACAATGGTGTTTGTTCTTCACTTGGTTGCCCTTTTCTCGTGGCAACAGGTCACAAATCTTGCTGCTGTGCACTGTGGAATTTCACCCAGTAGATATGGGAGTTTATCCAAATTGGATTTGTTTTCGAATTCTTTGTGCGTCTGTGTAATCTGAGGGAAATATGTCTCTCTAATATGGTCATACATTGGGCAGGAGGTTAGGAAGTGCAGCTCAGTTTCCACCTCATTTTGTGGGCAGTGAGCACATAGCCTGTCTTCTCTTGTGAGCCATGTCTGCCATGTCTGCCTACGGCGGCCTTTCTCAATAGCAAGGCTATGCTCACTGAGTCTGTACATAGTCAAAGCTTTCCTTAATTTTGGGTCAGTCACAGTGGTCAGGTATTCTGCCGCTGTGTACTCTCTGTGTAGGGCCAAATAGCATTCTAGTTTGCTCTGTTTTTTTGTTAATTCTTTCCAATGTGTCAAGTAATTATCTTTTTGTTTTCTCATGATTTTGGTTGGGTCTCTCTCTCATTCCTGTCTCTCTCTCATTCCTGTCTCTCTCTCATTCCTGTCTCTCTCTCTCATTCCTGTCTCTCTCTCATTCCTCTCTCTCTCTCTCTCTCTCTCTCTCTCATTCCTGTCTCTCTCTCTCATTCCTGTCTCTCTCTCATTCCTGTCTGTCTCTCATTCCTGTTTGTCTCTCATTCATGTCTCTCTCTCATTCCTGTCTCTCACTCATTCCTGTCTCTCTCTCTCTCTCTCTCATTCATGTCTCTCTCTCTGTCACGAATCTCGCCGAGGATGGTGCCTCTTCCTGTTCGGGCGGTGCCTCTTCCTGTCTCTCTCTCATTCCTGTCTCTCTCTCATTCCTGTCTCTATCTCATTCCTGTCTCTCTCTCATTCCTCTCTCTCTCTCTCTCTCTCTCTCTCTCATTCCTGTCTCTCTCTCTCATTCCTGTCTCTCTCTCATTCCTGTCTGTCTCTCATTCCTGTTTGTCTCTCATTCATGTCTCTCTCTCATTCCTGTCTCTCTCTCATTCCTGTCTCTCTCTCATTCCTGTCTCTCTCTCATTCCTGTCTCTCTCTCATTCCTGTTTGTCTCTCATTCATGTCTCTCTCTCATTCCTGTCTCTCACTCATTCCTGTCTCTCTCTCTCATTCATGTCTCTCTCTCTGTCACGAATCTCGCCGAGGATGGTGCCTCTTCCTGTTCGGGCGGCGCTCGGCGGTCGTCGTCGCCGGCTATTAGCTGCCATCGATTCCCTTTCCGTTTGTTTCTGTTAATTGGGTTTAATTGGGGACACCTGTTCTGAGTGAGTGTTTGTTTGTAGGCTATTTAAGGGCACTAGGCCCGCTGGGTATTTGTGCGGGTTTGTTTTCTTTTGCATGTCCGTGGCTCCACAGTCTATGGAATAAAATATCCACGAACTGAATTACCTGCTCTCTGCGCTTGACTCCTCCACTCACCACTGTTAGAAGTTGTAACGGAAGCCCGCACCAATTAAATGGAGTCAGCAGGAGCAGCGGCCACCCCTCTCCCAACTATGGAGGAGCGCGTTCATCACCATACAGCTGTCCTCCATCGGATCGGTACCGCGATGGACCAGATGATGGAGAGGATGGAGCGATGGGAGAGGAGTGGTCTACCGACGTCTACCCCAGCTCCCCCTACAGACGACGCCACCTACTCCACCTACGTCGTCCTCTGGGTCCAGCGCACTGCGTCTCTCCCCCCCGAGGGAGTACGATGGAGCGGCGGCTGGGTGCCAAGGACTTTTGCTCCAGCTCGAGCTCTACCTGGCTACCGTGCGTCCGGCTCCCTCGGGTGAGGAGAGTGTGAGCCTCCTCGTCTCTTGTTTAACGGGCAGGGCCCTGGACTGGGCCAACGCTGTCTGGAACAGCCCAGACTCGGCTCGGGACAACTTCCTGGAGTTCACCCGCCGTTTTTGAGCTGTGTTCGACCACCCACCAGAGGGCAAAGCGGCGGGTGAGCGACTGTTCCACCTCAGACAGGAGACGAGGAGTGCGCAGGACTTCGCATTGGAGTTCAGGACCCTGGCTGCTGGTGCTGGGTGGAATGACAGGACCCTGGCTGCTGGTGCTGGGTGGAATGACAGGACCCTGGCTGCTGGTGCTGGGTGGAATGACAGGGCCCTGGCTGCTGGTGCTGGGTGGAATGACAGGACCCTGGCTGCTGGTGCTGGGTGGAATGACAGGACCCTGGCTGCTGGTGCTGGGTGGAATGACAGGACCCTGGCTGCTGGTGCTGGGTGGAATGACAGGACCCTGGCTGCTGGTGCTGGGTGGAATGACAGGACCCTGGCTGCTGGTGCAGGGTGGAATGACAGGACCCTGGCTGCTGGTGCTGGGTGGAATGACAGGACCCTGGCTGCTGGTGCTGGGTGGAATGACAGGACCCTGGCTGCTGGTGCTGGGTGGAATGACAGGGCCCTGGCTGCTGGTGCAGGGTGGAATGACAGGGCCCTGGCTGCTGGTGCTGGGTGGAATGACAGGGCCCTGGCTGCTGGTGCTGGGTGGAATGACAGGGCCCTGGCTGCTGGTGCTGGGTGGAATGACAGGGCCCTGGCTGCTGGTGCAGGGTGGAATGACAGGACCCTGGCTGCTGGTGCTGGGTGGAATGACAGGACCCTGGCTGCTGGTGCTGGGTGGAATGACAGGACCCTGGCTGCTGGTGCTGGGTGGAATGACAGGACCCTGGCTGCTGGTGCTGGGTGGAATGACAGGACCCTGGC
This sequence comes from Oncorhynchus mykiss, assembly GCF_057628025.1. Taxonomy (NCBI): domain Eukaryota; kingdom Metazoa; phylum Chordata; class Actinopteri; order Salmoniformes; family Salmonidae; genus Oncorhynchus; species Oncorhynchus mykiss. The sequence goes on along the minus strand of NC_143040.1, from coordinate 9,462,280 downwards.
TGCTGGTGCTGGGTGGAATGACAGGACCCTGGCTGCTGGTGCTGGGTGGAATGACAGGACCCTGGCTGCTGGTGCTGGGTGGAATGACAGGGCCCTGGCTGCTGGTGCTGGGTGGAATGACAGGACCCTGGCTGCTGGTGCTGGGTGGAATGACAGGACCCTGGCTGCTGGTGCTGGGTGGAATGACAGGACCCTGGCTGCTGGTGCTGGGTGGAATGACAGGACCCTGGCTGCTGGTGCTGGGTGGAATGACAGGACCCTGGCTGCTGGTGCTGGGTGGAATGACAGGACCCTGGCTGCTGGTGCTAGGTGGAATGACAGGACCCTAGCTGCTGGTGCTGGGTGGAATGACAGGACCCTGGCAGCTGGTGCTGGGTGGAATGACAGGACCCTGGCTGCTGGTGCTGGGTGGAATGACAGGACCCTGGCTGCTGGTGCTGGGTGGAATGACAGGACCCTGGCTGCTGGTGCTAGGTGGAATGACAGGACCCTAGCTGCTGGTGCTGGGTGGAATGACAGGACCCTGGCTGCTGGTGCTGGGTGGAATGACAGGACCCTGGCTGCTGGTGCTAGGTGGAATGACAGGACCCTAGCTGCTGGTGCTGGGTGGAATGACAGGACCCTGGCTGCTGGTGCTGGGTGGAATGACAGGACCCTGGCTGCTGGTGCTGGGTGGAATGACAGGGCCCTGGCTGCTGGTGCTGGGTGGAATGACAGGACCCTGGCTGCTGGTGCTGGGTGGAATGACAGGACCCTGGCTGCTGGTGCTGGGTGGAATGACAGGACCCTGGCTGCTGGTGCTGGGTGGAATGACAGGACCCTGGCTGCTGGTGCTAGGTGGAATGACAGGACCCTAGCTGCTGGTGCTGGGTGGAATGACAGGACCCTGGCTGCTGGTGCTGGGTGGAATGACAGGACCCTGGCTGCTGGTGCTGGGTGGAATGACAGGGCCCTGGCTGCTGGTGCTGGGTGGAATGACAGGACCCTGGCTGCTGGTGCTGGGTGGAATGACAGGACCCTGGCTGCTGTTGCTGGGTGGAATGACAGGACCCTGGCTGCTGGTGCTGGGTGGAATGACAGGACCCTGGCTGCTGGTGCTGGGTGGAATGACAGGACCCTGGCTGCTGGTGCTGGGTGGAATGACAGGACCCTGGCTGCTGGTGCTGGGTGGAATGACAGGACCCTGGCTGCTGGTGCTGGGTGGAATGACAGGGCCCTGGCTGCTGGTGCTGGGTGGAATGAAAGGGCCCTGGCTGCTGGTGCTGGGTGGAATGACAGGACCCTAGCTGCTGGTGCTGGGTGGAATGACAGGACCCTGGCTGCTGGTGCTGGGTGGAATGACAGGGCCCTGGCTGCTGGTGCTGGGTGGAATGACAGGACCCTGGCTGCTGGTGCTGGGTGGAATGACAGGACCCTGGCTGCTGGTGCTGGGTGGAATGACAGGGCCCTGGCTGCTGGTGCTGGGTGGAATGACAGGACCCTAGCTGCTGTTGCTGGGTGGAATGACAGGACCCTGGCTGCTGGTGCAGGGTGGAATGACAGGACCCTGGCTGCTGGTGCAGGGTGGAATGACAGGACCCTGGCTGCTGGTGCTGGGTGGAATGACAGGACCCTGGCTGCTGGTGCAGGGTGGAATGACAGGACCCTGGCTGCTGGTGCTGGGTGGAATGACAGGACCCTGGCTGCTGGTGCTGGGTGGAATGACAGGACCCTGGCTGCTGGTGCTGGGTGGAATGACAGGGCCCTGGCTGCTGGTGCAGGGTGGAATGACAGGGCCCTGGCTGCTGGTGCTGGGTGGAATGACAGGGCCCTGGCTGCTGGTGCTGGGTGGAATGACAGGGCCCTGGCTGCTGGTGCTGGGTGGAATGACAGGACCCTGGCTGCTGGTGCTGGGTGGAATGACAGGACCCTGGCTGCTGGTGCTGGGTGGAATGACAGGACCCTGGCTGCTGGTGCTGGGTGGAATGACAGGACCCTGGCTGCTGGTGCTGGGTGGAATGACAGGACCCTGGCTGCTGGTGCTGGGTGGAATGACAGGACCCTGGCTGCTGGTGCTGGGTGGAATGACAGGACCCTGGCTGCTGGTGCTGGGTGGAATGACAGGGCCCTGGCTGCTGGTGCTGGGTGGAATGACAGGGCCCTGGCTGCTGGTGCTGGGTGGAATGACAGGACCCTAGCTGCTGGTGCTGGGTGGAATGACAGGACCCTGGCTGCTGGTGCTGGGTGGAATGACAGGGCCCTGGCTGCTGGTGCTGGGTGGAATGACAGGACCCTGGCTGCTGGTGCTGGGTGGAATGACAGGACCCTGGCTGCTGGTGCTGGGTGGAATGACAGGACCCTGGCTGCTGGTGCTGGGTGGAATGACAGGACCCTGGCTGCTGGTGCTGGGTGGAATGACAGGGCCCTGGCTGCTGGTGCTGGGTGGAATGACAGGACCCTGGCTGCTGGTGCTGGGTGGAATGACAGGACCCTGGCTGCTGGTGCTGGGTGGAATGACAGGGCCCTGGCTGCTGGTGCTGGGTGGAATGACAGGACCCTGGCTGCTGGTGCTGGGTGGAATGACAGGACCCTGGCTGCTGGTGCTGGGTGGAATGACAGGACCCTGATGGACCATTACCGTTGTAGTCTCCGGGAGGACGTCCGCCGGGAGCTAGCTTGTCGGGACACAACTCTCTCCCTGGATGAACTAATAGACATGTCGATTTGATTGGACAACCTGCTAGCTGCCCGCGGGCGTTCAGAAGGGGTCCTGTCAATTCCACCTTCCAGCCCTCCCGCTCCCACTCCGATGGAGTTGGGAGGAGCTGCATCTAGGGAGACCAGAGGAGGAGGCTCCTCCTGCGCCTATTGTGGCCGGAGAGGACACACTTCGGACCGGTGCTGGAGGAGTTCCTCTGGGAGTCGAGCTGGCCGGCGGAACACTTCTCGGCCACCCCAGGTGAGCAGGCACCAAACTCACCCAGAGCTCCCTGTTGGTCACATGTTTTTGTAAAAAAAATCCCTGCGTTTTTTCCCTCTCTTCAGCATAAGGCGCTAGTCGATTCAGGCGCAGCTGAGAGTTTTATGGATCGCGGACTCGCCCGTAAATTGGGTATTCTGTTAGTGCAGATAGACCCACCTGTCCCCGTGCACTCCTTAGATAGCCGACTGTTAGGGTCAGGGCTGGTCAGGGAGGCCACGATTCCGCTGGACATGGTAACGCAGGGGGATCTGAGAAGATCAGTTTCTACCTTATTGATTCACCTGGGTTTCCAGTGGTGTTGGGGGTTCCCTGGCTGGCTATTCACAATCCCCTAATTTCCTGGAAAGAGGGGGCTCTTCAGGGGTGTTCAGACGAGTGTTTGGGTAGGTGTATAGGAGTTTCCATCGGTGCCACGACGGTGGAGAGTCCAGACCAGGTTTCCAGCGTGTTCATTTCCCCAGAATATGCCGATTTGGCTATCGCTTTTAGTAAGAAAAAAGCAACCAAATTACCACCCCATCGACGGTGGGATTGCGTGATAAACCTCCAGGAGAACGCTGCACTTCCCCGGAATCAACCCACTGTCACAGGAGGAGACGTTGGCTATGGAGACATATGTCACGGAAGCTCTGAGACAGGGGTACATTCGGCCCTCCATGTCACCTCAAGTTTATTTTTTGTGAGGAAGAAGGAGGGAGGTCAGAGTCCGTGCATTGATTATCGAGGTCTCAATTCGATCACAGTGGGTTTTAGTTATCCGCTACCTCTCATCGCTACGGCGGTGGACTCATTCCACGGAGCGCGTATAATCTGGTGCGTATTCGGGGAGGAGACGAGTGGAAAACAGCGTTTAGTACCACATCAGGCCACTATGAGTACCTCGTCATGCCGTATGGGTTGAAAAATGCTCCAGCCGTCTTCCAATCCTTTGTAGATGAGATTCTCAGGGACTTGCACGGGCAGGGTAGGGTAGTCTATATTGATCACATCTTGATTTATTCTGCCACACGCGCCGCGCATGTCTCCCTGGTGCGCAAGGTTCTTGGGCGACTGCTGGAGCATGACCTATACGTCAAGGCTGAGAAATGTGTGTTCTCCAAACCAGCCGTTTCCTTCCTGGGTTATCACATTTCCAGCTCGGGGGTGGTGATGGAGTGTGACCGCGTTAACGCCGTGCGTAATTGGCCGACTACAACCACGGTAAAGGAGGTGCAGTGGTTTTTAGGGTTTGCCAATTACTACCGGAGGTTTATCCGGGGTTTTGGCCAAGTAGCGGCGCCCATTACCTCACTGCTGAAGATGGGGGGCGGTGCGTCTGCGGTGGTCGGCAGAGGCTGATGGAGCCTTCAACCAGTTGAAGGCGCTGTTCACTGAAGCTCCAGTGTTGGCGCATCCGGACCCTTCGTTAAGCATTCATAGTGGAGGTGGATGCGTCCGAGGCTTGGAGCCGTGCTGTCTCAGCGCTCGGGCACGCCACCGAAGCTCCGTCCCTGCGCTTTCTTTTCTAAGAAGCTGGGTCCGGCGGAGCGGAACTATGATGTGGGGGACCGGGAGTTACTGGCTATGGTAAAGGCCCTGAAGGTGTGGAGACACTGGCTAGAGGGGGCTAAACACCCTTTCCTCATCTGGACTGACCACCGTAATCTGGAGTATATTCGAGCAGCGAGGAGACTGAATCCGCGTCAGGCTAGCTGGGCCATGTTCTTTACACGCTTTAGATTTACGATCTCTTACAGACCAGGTTCCCTTAACACTAGGGCCGACGCGCTGTCCCGTCTCTATGACACCGAGGACCGGTCCATCGATCCCACTCCCATC
>NC_143040.1:9402500-9452500 GCF_057628025.1 Oncorhynchus mykiss | reverse complement strand
AGTACAGTATTATATAGATGATGATAATAGTAGTACAGTATTATATAGATGATACCAGTAGTACAGTATTACATAGATGATGATAACAGTAGTACAGTATTACATAGATGATAACAGTAGTACAGTATTATATAGATGATAACAGTAGTACAGTATTATATAGATGATAACAGTAGTACAGTATTACATAGATGATAACAGTAGTACAGTATTATATAGATGATAACAGTAGTACAGTATTATATAGATGATGATAACAGTAGTACAGTATTACATAGATGATAACAGTAGTACAGTATTATATAGATGATAACAGTAGTACAGTATTATATAGATGATAACAGTAGTACAGTATTATATAGATGATAACAGTAACACAGTATTATATAGATGATAACAGTAGTACAGTATTACATAGATGATAACAGTAGTACAGTATTATATAGATGATAACAGTAGTACAGTATTACATAGATGATAACAGTAGTACAGTATTATATAGATGATGATAACAGTAGTACAGTATTATATAGATGATGATAACAGTAGTACAGTATTATATAGATGATGATAACAGTAGTACAGTATTATATATATGATAACAGTAGTACAGTATTATATAGATGATAACAGTAGTACAGTATTATATAGATGATAACAGTAGTACAGTACTACATAGATGATGATACCAGTAGTACAGTATTACATAGATGATAACAGTAGTACAGTACTATATAGATGATGGTAACAGTAGTACAGTATTATATATATGATAACAGTAACACAGTATTATATAGATGATAACAGTAGTACAGTATTATATAGATGATAACAGTAGTACAGTATTATATGGATGATAACAGTAGTACAGTATTATATAGATGATAACAGTAGTACAGTATTATATAGATGATAACAGTAGTACAGTATTATATAGATGATACCAGTAGTACAGTATTATATAGATGATACCAGTAGTACAGTATTACATAGATGATAACAGTAGTACAGTACTACATAGATGATGATACCAGTAGTACAGTATTACATAGATGATAACAGTAGTACAGTACTATATAGATGATGATAACAGTAGTACAGTATTATATATATGATAACAGTAGTACAGTATTATATAGATGATGATAACAGTAGTACAGTATTATATAGATGATACCAGTAGTACAGTATTACATAGATGATGATAACAGTAGTACAGTACTATATAGATGATGATAACAGTAGTACAGTATTATATAGATGATGATAACAGTAGTACAGTATTATATATATGATAACAGTAGTACAGTATTATATAGATGATGATAACAGTAGTACAGTATTATATAGATGATAACAGTAGTACAGTACTATATAGATGATGATAACAGTAGTACAGTATTATATATATGATAACAGTAGTACAGTATTATATAGATGATGATAGCAGTAGTACAGTATTACATAGATGATAACAGTAGTACAGTATTATATAGATGATAACAGTAGTACAGTATTATATAGATGATGATAACAGTAGTACAGTATTACATAGATGATAACAGTAGTACAGTATTATATAGATGATAACAGTAGTACAGTATTATATAGATGATAACAGTAGTACAGTATTATATAGATGATGATAACAGTAGTACAGTATTATATATATGATAACAGTAGTACAGTATTATATAGATGATAACAGTAGTACAGTATTATATAGATGATAACAGTAGTACAGTACTACATAGATGATGATACCAGTAGTACAGTATTACATAGATGATAACAGTAGTACAGTACTATATAGATGATGGTAACAGTAGTACAGTATTATATATATGATAACAGTAACACAGTATTATATAGATGATAACAGTAGTACAGTATTATATAGATGATAACAGTAGTACAGTATTATATGGATGATAACAGTAGTACAGTATTATATAGATGATAACAGTAGTACAGTATTATATAGATGATAACAGTAGTACAGTATTATATAGATGATACCAGTAGTACAGTATTATATAGATGATACCAGTAGTACAGTATTACATAGATGATAACAGTAGTACAGTACTACATAGATGATGATACCAGTAGTACAGTATTACATAGATGATAACAGTAGTACAGTACTATATAGATGATGATAACAGTAGTACAGTATTATATATATGATAACAGTAGTACAGTATTATATAGATGATGATAACAGTAGTACAGTATTATATAGATGATACCAGTAGTACAGTATTACATAGATGATGATAACAGTAGTACAGTACTATATAGATGATGATAACAGTAGTACAGTATTATATAGATGATGATAACAGTAGTACAGTATTATATATATGATAACAGTAGTACAGTATTATATAGATGATGATAACAGTAGTACAGTATTATATAGATGATAACAGTAGTACAGTACTATATAGATGATGATAACAGTAGTACAGTATTATATATATGATAACAGTAGTACAGTATTATATAGATGATGATAGCAGTAGTACAGTATTACATAGATGATAACAGTAGTACAGTATTATATAGATGATAACAGTAGTACAGTATTATATAGATGATGATAACAGTAGTACAGTATTACATAGATGATAACAGTAGTACAGTATTATATAGATGATAACAGTAGTACAGTATTATATAGATGATAACAGTAGTACAGTATTACATAGATGATAACAGTAGTACAGTATTATATAGATGATGATAACAGTAGTACAGTATTATATAGATGATAACAGTAGTACAGTATTATATAGATGATAACAGTAACACAGTATTATATAGATGATAACAGTAGTACAGTATTACATAGATGATAACAGTAGTACAGTATTATATAGATGATAACACTAGTACAGTATTATATAGATGATGATAACAGTAGTACAGTATTATATAAATGATGATAACAGTAGTACAGTATTATATAGATGATGATAACAGTAGTACAGTATTATATAGATGATACCAGTAGTACAGTATTATATAGATGATAACAGTAGTACAGTATTATATAGATGATAACAGTAGTACAGTATTACATAGATGATAACAGTAGTACAGTATTATATAGATGATGATAACAGTAGTACAGTATTATATAGATGATACCAGTAGTACAGTATTACATAGATGATGATAACAGTAGTACAGTACTATATAGATGATGATAACAGTAGTACAGTATTATATAGATGATGATAACAGTAGTACAGTATTATATATATGATAACAGTAGTACAGTATTATATAGATGATGATAACAGTAGTACAGTATTATATAGATGATAACAGTAGTACAGTACTATATAGATGATGATAACAGTAGTACAGTATTATATATATGATAACAGTAGTACAGTATTATATAGATGATGATAACAGTAGTACAGTATTACATAGATGATAACAGTAGTACAGTATTATATAGATGATAACAGTAGTACAGTATTATATAGATGATGATAACAGTAGTACAGTATTACATAGATGATAACAGTAGTACAGTATTATATAGATGATAACAGTAGTACAGTATTATATAGATGATAACAGTAGTACAGTATTACATAGATGATAACAGTAGTACAGTATTATATAGATGATGATAACAGTAGTACAGTATTATATAGATGATAACAGTAGTACAGTATTATATAGATGATAACAGTAACACAGTATTATATAGATGATAACAGTAGTACAGTATTACATAGATGATAACAGTAGTACAGTATTATATAGATGATAACACTAGTACAGTATTATATAGATGATGATAACAGTAGTACAGTATTATATAAATGATGATAACAGTAGTACAGTATTATATAGATGATGATAACAGTAGTACAGTATTATATAGATGATACCAGTAGTACAGTATTATATAGATGATAACAGTAGTACAGTATTATATAGATGATAACAGTAGTACAGTATTACATAGATGATAACAGTAGTACAGTATTATATAGATGATGATAACAGTAGTACAGTATTATATAGATGATGATAATAGTAGTACAGTATTATATAGATGATACCAGTAGTACAGTATTACATAGATGATGATAACAGTAGTACAGTATTACATAGATGATAACAGTAGTACAGTATTATATAGATGATAACAGTAGTACAGTATTATATAGATGATAACAGTAGTACAGTATTACATAGATGATAACAGTAGTACAGTATTATATAGATGATAACAGTAGTACAGTATTATATAGATGATGATAACAGTAGTACAGTATTACATAGATGATAACAGTAGTACAGTATTATATAGATGATAACAGTAGTACAGTATTATATAGATGATAACAGTAGTACAGTATTATATAGATGATAACAGTAACACAGTATTATATAGATGATAACAGTAGTACAGTATTACATAGATGATAACAGTAGTACAGTATTATATAGATGATAACAGTAGTACAGTATTACATAGATGATAACAGTAGTACAGTATTATATAGATGATGATAACAGTAGTACAGTATTATATAGATGATGATAACAGTAGTACAGTATTATATATATGATAACAGTAGTACAGTATTATATAGATGATAACAGTAGTACAGTATTATATAGATGATACCAGTAGTACAGTATTATATAGATGATAACAGTAGTACAGTATTATATAGATGATAACAGTAGTACAGTATTATATAGATGATAACAGTAGTACAGTATTATATAGATGATAACAGTAGTACAGTATTATATAGATGATAACAGTAGTACAGTATTACATAGATGATAACAGTAGTACAGTATTATATAGATGATGATAACAGTAGTACAGTATTATATAGATGATGATAACAGTAGTACAGTATTATATATATGATAACAGTAGTACAGTATTATATAGATGATAACAGTAGTACAGTATTATATAGATGATAACAGTAGTACAGTATTATATAGATGATACCAGTAGTACAGTATTATATAGATGATAACAGTAGTACAGTATTACATAGATGATAACAGTAGTACAGTATTATATAGATGATAACAGTAGTACAGTATTACATAGATGATAACAGTAGTACAGTATTATATAGATGATAACAGTAGTACAGTATTACATAGATGATAACAGTAGTACAGTATTACATAGATGATAACACTAGTACAGTATTATATAGATGATAACAGTAGTACAGTATTACATAGATGATAACAGTAGTACAGTATTACATAGATGATAACACTAGTACAGTATTATATAGATGATAACAGTAGTACAGTATTATATAGATGATAACAGTAGTACAGTATTATATAGATGATAACAGTAGTACAGTATTACATAGATGATAACAGTAGTACAGTATTACATAGATGATAACAGTAGTACAGTATTATATAGATGATGATAACAGTAGTACAGTATTATATAGATGATAACAGTAGTACAGTATTACATAGATGATAACAGTAGTACAGTATTACATAGATGATAACAGTAGTACAGTATTATATAGATGATAACAGTAGTACAGTATTATATAGATGATGATAACAGTAGTACAGTATTATATAGATGATAACAGTAGTACAGTATTACATAGATGATAACAGTAGTACAGTATTATATAGATGATAACAGTAGTACAGTATTACATAGATGATAACAGTAGTACAGTATTATATAGATGATAACAGTACTACATAGATGATGATAACAGTAGTACAGTATTATATAGATGATACCAGTAGTACAGTATTATATAGATGATAACAGTAGTACAGTATTATATAGATGATAACAGTAGTACAGTATTATATAGATGATAACAGTAGTACAGTATTACATAGATGATGATAACAGTAGTACAGTATTATATAGATGATAACACTAGTACAGTATTATATAGATGATAACAGTAGTACAGTATTATATAGATGATAACAGTAGTACAGTATTACATAGATGATAACAGTAGTACAGTATTATATAGATGCTAACAGTAGTACAGTATTACATAGATGATAACAGTAGTACAGTATTATATAGATGATAACAGTAGTACAGTATTATATAGATGATGATAACAGTAGTACAGTATTATATAGATGATAACAGTAGTACAGTATTACATAGATGATAACAGTAGTACAGTATTATATAGATGATTACAGTAGTACAGTATTACATAGATGATAACAGTAGTACAGTATTATATAGATGATAACAGTACTACATAGATGATGATAACAGTAGTACAGTATCATATAGATGATACCAGTAGTACAGTATTATATAGATGATAACAGTAGTACAGTATTATATAGATGATAACAGTAGTACAGTATTATATAGATGATAACAGTAGTACAGTATTACATAGATGATGATAACAGTAGTACAGTATTATATAGATGATAACACTAGTACAGTATTATATAGATGATAACAGTAGTACAGTATTATATAGATGATAACAGTAGTACAGTATTACATAGATGATAACAGTAGTACAGTATTATATAGATGCTAACAGTAGTACAGTATTACATAGATGATAACAGTAGTACAGTATTATATAGATGATAACAGTAGTACAGTATTATATAGATGATAACAGTAGTACAGTACTACATAGATGATGATACCAGTAGTACAGTATTATATAGATGATAACAGTAGTACAGTATTATATAGATGATGATACCAGTAGTACAGTATTATATAGATGATAACAGTAGTACAGTATTACATAGATGATAACAGTAGTACAGTATTATATAGATGATGATAACAGTAGTACAGTATTACATAGATGATAACAGTACTACATAGATGATGATAACAGTAGTACAGTATTATATAGATGATGATAACAGTAGTACAGTATTATATAGATGATAACAGTACTACATAGATGATGATAACAGTAGTACAGTATTATATAGATGATGATAACAGTAGTACAGTATTATATAGATGATAACAGTACTACATAGATGATGATAACAGTAGTACAGTATTATATAGATGATAACAGTAGTACAGTATTATATAGATGATGATAACAGTAGTACAGTATTATATAGATGATAACAGTAGTACAGTATTATATAGATGATGATAACAGTAGTACAGTATTACATAGATGATAACAGTAGTACAGTATTATATAGATGATAACAGTAGTACAGTATTATATATATGATAACAGTAGTACAGTATTATATAGATGATAACAGTAGTACAGTATTATATAGATGATAACAGTAGTACAGTATTATATAGATGATAACAGTAGTACAGTATTATATAGATGATACCAGTAGTACAGTATTATGTAGATGATAACAGTAGTACAGTATTATATAGATGATAACAGTAGTACAGTATTATATAGATGATACCAGTAGTACAGTATTATATAGATGATAACAGTAGTACAGTATTACATAGATGATGATAACAGTAGTACAGTATTACATAGATGATAACAGTACTACATAGATGATGATAACAGTAGTACAGTATTACATAGATGATGATAACAGTAGTACAGTATTACATAGATGATAACAGTACTACATAGATGATGATAACAGTAGTACAGTATTATATAGATGATAACAGTACTACATAGATGATGATAACAGTAGTACAGTATTATATAGATGATACCAGTAGTACAGTATTATATAGATGATAACAGTAGTACAGTATTATATAGATGATGATAACAGTAGTACAGTATTATATAGATGCTAACAGTAGTACAGTATTATATAGATGATAACAGTAGTACAGTATTATATAGATGATACCAGTAGTACAGTATTATATAGATGATAACAGTAGTACAGTATTACATAGATGATGATAACAGTAGTACAGTATTACATAGATGATAACAGTACTACATAGATGATGATAACAGTAGTACAGTATTATATAGATGATAACAGTACTACATAGATGATGATAACAGTAGTACAGTATTATATAGATGATGATAACACTAGTACAGTATTATATAGATGATACCAGTAGTACAGTATTATATAGATGATAACAGTAGTACAGTATTATATAGATGCTAACAGTAGTACAGTATTATATAGATGATAACAGTAGTACAGTATTATATAGATGATAACAGTAGTACAGTATTATATAGATGATACCAGTAGTACAGTATTATATAGATGATGATAACAGTAGTACAGTATTATATAGATGCTAACAGTAGTACAGTATTATATAGATGATAACAGTAGTACAGTATTATATAGATGATAACAGTAGTACAGTATTATATAGATGATAACAGTAGTACAGTATTATATAGATGATAACAGTAGTACAGTATTATATAGATGATGATAACAGTAGTACAGTACTACATAGATGATGATAACAGTAGTACAGTATTATATAGATGATAACATTAGTACAGTATTATATAGATGCTAACAGTAGTACAGTATTATATAGATGATAACACTAGTACAGTATTATATAGATGATAACAGTAGTACAGTATTATATAGATGATGATAACAGTAGTACAGTATTATATAGATGATGATAACAGTAGTACAGTATTATATAGATGATGATAACAGTAGTACAGTATTATATAGATGATGATAACAGTAGTACAGTATTATATAGATGATGATAACAGTAGTACAGTATTATATAGATGCTAACAGTAGTACAGTATTATATAGATGATAACACTAGTACAGTATTATATAGATGATAACAGTAGTACAGTACTACATAGATGATGATAACAGTAGTACAGTATTATATAGATGATAACAGTAGTACAGTATTATATAGATGATACCAGTAGTACAGTATTACATAGATGATGATAACAGTAGTACAGTATTATATAGATGATAACAGTAGTACAGTATTATATAGATGATAACAGTAGTACAGTATTATATAGATGATACCAGTAGTACAGTATTATATAGATGATGATAACAGTAGTACAGTATTACATAGATGATGATAACAGTAGTACAGTATTATATAGATGATACCAGTAGTACAGTATTATATAGATGATGATAACAGTAGTACAGTATTATATAGATGCTAACAGTAGTACAGTATTATATAGATGATAACAGTAGTACAGTATTATATAGATGATAACAGTAGTACAGTATTATATAGATGATACCAGTAGTACAGTATTATATAGATGATGATAACAGTAGTACAGTATTATATAGATGATACCAGTAGTACAGTATTACATAGATGATGATAACAGTAGTACAGTATTATATAGATGATAACAGTAGTACAGTATTATATAGATGATAACAGTAGTACAGTATTATATAGATGATACCAGTAGTACAGTATTATATAGATGATGATAACAGTAGTACAGTATTATATAGATGATGACAGTAGTACAGTATTATATAGATGATACCAGTAGTACAGTATTATATAGATGATAACAGTAGTACAGTATTACATAGATGATAACAGTAGTACAGTATTATATAGATGATGATAACAGTAGTACAGTATTACATAGATGATAACAGTAGTACAGTATTACATAGATGATAACAGTAGTACAGTATTACATAGATGATAACAGTAGTACAGTATTATATAGATGATGATAACAGTAGTACAGTATTACATAGATGATAACAGTAGTACAGTATTATATAGATGATAACAGTAGTACAGTATTATATAGATGATAACACTAGTACAGTATTATATAGATGATAACAGTAGTACAGTATTATATAGATGATGATAACAGTAACACAGTATTATATAGATGATAACACTAGTACAGTATGATATAGATGATAACAGTAGTACAGTATGATATAGATGATAACACTAGTACAGTATTATATAGATGATACCAGTAGTACAGTACTACATAGATGATGATAACAGTAGTACAGTATTATATAGATGATAACAGTAGTACAGTATTATATAGATGATAACAGTAGTACAGTACTACATAGATGATGATAACAGTAGTACAGTATTATATAGATGATGACAGTAGTACAGTATTACATAGATGATGATAACAGTAGTACAGTATGATATAGATGATAACAGTAGTACAGTATTACATAGATGATAACACTAGTACAGTATTACACATAGAGATGAGAAGTATAGAAGGTGGTAGGTCATATTCTACTGAAACTAAATCATCTCCCAGAAGCTGTTGCCCATCGGGAATGGTGGGCCATTTTAGAAACAGACTCTATAATTCCTAATATAAATATGACTCTACTGCCCTCCTCCAGCCAGCACCACACACACACACACACACACTCTAACTCACTCACTCACTCACTCTCTCACTCTCTCACTCTCTCACTCACTCGCTCTCTCATTCACTCACTCGCTCACTCACTCACTCACTCACTCACTCACTCACTCACTCACTCTCTCACTCACTCACTCTCACTCCTCCTCCTCCTCCTCCTCCCAGTATAATTAATACAGCAGGTTGTCTGTGTGTCTGGCCTTTATAAATAAACAGATGCTAATATGTGTCTGATTACAATCATCTCCCACCCAGGGGGAGGTATCACCCAACACGGGTCAGACACACACACACGCGCGCGCACGCACGCACGCACGCACACACACACACACACACACAGAGACTCTCAGACATGGATGTTTACTCACACACACACACTGCAGGGTCACGGAGGGCGCTGTGAAATGATTTAATAGAGGAGTGAAGCATTAACCAGGAAACCAGGAGGAGATGTTAAATTACGGGGCCGTTGGCATGATGATGACTCTCAGAGGGAAACGGCTGACGCTCCACCGGAGGGATGGATAGAGAGGGATAACCCAACACAGAGGAACAGAGGGATGGATAGAGAGGGATAACCCAACACAGAGGAACGGATAGAGAGGGATAACCCAACACAGAGGAACGGATAGAGAGGGATAACCCAACACAGAGGAATGG
This sequence comes from Oncorhynchus mykiss, assembly GCF_057628025.1. Taxonomy (NCBI): domain Eukaryota; kingdom Metazoa; phylum Chordata; class Actinopteri; order Salmoniformes; family Salmonidae; genus Oncorhynchus; species Oncorhynchus mykiss. The sequence continues at coordinate 9,441,452 of NC_143040.1, read as the reverse complement.
ATAGAGAGGGATAACCCAACACAGAGGAACGGATAGAGAGGGATAACCCAACACAGAGGAACGGATAGAGAGGGATAACCCAACACAGAGGAACGGAGGGATAGAGAGGGATAACCCAACACAGAGGAACAGAGGGATGGAGGGAGGGATAACCCAACACAGAGGAACAGAGGGATGGATAGAGAGGGATAACCCAACACAGAGGAACGGAGGGATGGAGAGAGAGGGATAACCCAACACAGAGGAACGAAGGAACGGAGGGATAACCGAACACAGAGGAACGGAGGGATGGATAGAGAGGGATAACCCAACACAGAGGGACAGAGGGATGGGTAGAGAGGGATAACCCAACACAGAGGAACGGAGGGATGGAGAGAGAGGGATAACCCAACACAGAGGAACGAAGGAACGGAGGGATAACCGAACACAGAGGAACGGAGGGATGGATAGAGAGGGATAACCCAACACAGAGGAACGGAGGGATGGATAGAGAGGGATAACCCAACACAGAGGAACAGAGGGATGATAGAGAGGGATAACCCAACACAGAGGAACAGAGGGATGATAGAGAGGGATAACCCAACACAGAGGAACAGAGGGATGGATAGAGAGGGATAACCCAACACAGAGGAACGAAGGAACGGAGGGATGGATAGAGAGGGATAACCCAACACAGAGGAACAGAGGGATGGATAGAGAGGGATAACCCAACACAGAGGAACAGAGGGATGGATAGAGAGGGATAACCCAACACAGAGGAACAGAGGGATGATAGAGAGGGATAACCCAACACAGAGGAACAGAGGGATGTCCCCAGTCCACCTGACTGTGCTGCTGCTCCAGTTTCAACTATTCTGCCTTATTATTATTCGACCATGCTGGTCATTTATGAACATTTGAACATCTTGACCATGTTTTGTTATAATCTCCACCCGGCACAGCCAGAAGAGGACTGGCCACCCCACATAGCCTGGTTCCTCTCTAGGTTTCTTCCTAGGTTTTGGCCTTTCTAGGGAGTTTTTCCTAGCCACCGTGCTTCTTCACCTGCATTGCTTGCTGTTTGGGGTTTTAGGCTGGGTTTCTGTACAGCACTTTGAGATATCAGCTGATGTACGAAGGGCTATATAAAATAAATTTGATTGATTGATTGATAACCCAACACAGAGGAACAGAGGGATGGATAGAGAGGGATAACCCAACACAGAGGAACAGAGGGATGGATAGAGAGGGATAACCCAACACAGAGGAACGGAGGGATGGATAGAGAGGGATAACCCAACACAGAGGAACAGAGGGATGGAGGGATAGAGAGGGATAACCCAACACAGAGGAACGGATAGAGAGGGATAACCCAACACAGAGGAACGGAAGGATGGATAGAGAGGGATAACCCAACACAGAGGAACAGAGGGATGGATAGAGAGGGATAACCCAACACAGAGGAACGAAGGAACGGAGGGATGGATAGAGAGGGATAACCCAACACAGAGGAACAGAGGGATGGATAGAGAGGGATAACCCTACACAGAGGAACAGAGGGATGATAGAGAGGGATAACCCAACACAGAGGAACAGAGGGATGGAGGGATGGAGAGGGATAACCCAACACAGAGGAACGGATAGAGAGGGATAACTCAACACAGAGGAATGGATAGAGAGGGATAACCCAACACAGAGGAACTGAGGGACGGAGAGAGAGGGATAACCCAACACAGAGGAATGGAGGGATGGATAGAGAGGGATAACCCAACACAGAGGAACGGAAGGATGGATAGAGAGGGATAACCCAACACAGAGGAACGGAGGGATGGAGAGAGAGGGATAACCCAACACAGAGGAACAGAGGGATGGATAGAGAGGGATAACCCAACACAGAGGAACGGAGGGATGGATAGAGAGGGATAACCCAACACAGAGGAACGAAGGAAAGGAGGGATAACCCAACACAGAGGAACGAAGGAACGGAGGGATAACCGAACACAGAGGAACGGAGGAACAGAGGGATGGATAGAGAGGGATAACCCAACACAGAGGAACGGAGGAACAGAGGGATGGATAGAGAGGGATAACCCAACACAGAGGAACGGAGGGATGGAGAGAGAGGGATAACCCAACACAGAGGAACGGAGGGATGGATAGAGAGGGATAACCCAACACAGAGGAACGGAGGGATGGATAGAGAGGGATAACCCAACACAGAGGAACGGAGGGATGGATAGAGAGGGATAACCCAACACAAAGGAACGGATAGAGAGGGATAACCCAACACAGAGGAACGGAGGGATGGAGAGAGAGGGATAACCCAACACAGAGGAACGGAGGGATGGAGAGAGAGGGATAACCCAACACAGAGGAACGGAGGGATGGAGAGAGAGGGATAACCCAACACAGAGGAACAGAGGGATGATAGAGAGGGATAACCCAACACAGAGGAACGGAGGGATGGATAGAGAGGGATAACCCAACACAGAGGAACGGAGGAACAGAGGGATGGATAGAGAGGGATAACCCAACACAGAGGAACGGATAGAGAGGGATAACCCAACACAGAGGAACGGAAGGATGGATAGAGAGGGATAACCCAACACAGAGGAACAGAGGGATGGATAGAGAGGGATAACCCAACACAGAGGAACGAAGGAACGGAGGGATGGATAGAGAGGGATAACCCAACACAGAGGAACAGAGGGATGGATAGAGAGGGATAACCCTACACAGAGGAACAGAGGGATGATAGAGAGGGATAACCCAACACAGAGGAACAGAGGGATGGAGGGATGGAGAGGGATAACCCAACACAGAGGAACGGATAGAGAGGGATAACTCAACACAGAGGAATGGATAGAGAGGGATAACCCAACACAGAGGAACTGAGGGACGGAGAGAGAGGGATAACCCAACACAGAGGAATGGAGGGATGGATAGAGAGGGATAACCCAACACAGAGGAACGGAAGGATGGATAGAGAGGGATAACCCAACACAGAGGAACGGAGGGATGGAGAGAGAGGGATAACCCAACACAGAGGAACAGAGGGATGGATAGAGAGGGATAACCCAACACAGAGGAACGGAGGGATGGATAGAGAGGGATAACCCAACACAGAGGAACGAAGGAAAGGAGGGATAACCCAACACAGAGGAACGAAGGAACGGAGGGATAACCGAACACAGAGGAACGGAGGAACAGAGGGATGGATAGAGAGGGATAACCCAACACAGAGGAACGGAGGAACAGAGGGATGGATAGAGAGGGATAACCCAACACAGAGGAACGGAGGGATGGAGAGAGAGGGATAACCCAACACAGAGGAACGGAGGGATGGATAGAGAGGGATAACCCAACACAGAGGAACGGAGGGATGGATAGAGAGGGATAACCCAACACAGAGGAACGGAGGGATGGATAGAGAGGGATAACCCAACACAAAGGAACGGATAGAGAGGGATAACCCAACACAGAGGAACGGAGGGATGGAGAGAGAGGGATAACCCAACACAGAGGAACGGAGGGATGGAGAGAGAGGGATAACCCAACACAGAGGAACGGAGGGATGGAGAGAGAGGGATAACCCAACACAGAGGAACAGAGGGATGATAGAGAGGGATAACCCAACACAGAGGAACGGAGGGATGGATAGAGAGGGATAACCCAACACAGAGGAACGGAGGAACAGAGGGATGGATAGAGAGGGATAACCCAACACAGAGGAACGGAGGGATGGAGAGAGAGGGATAACCCAACACAGAGGAACGGAGGGATGGAGAGAGAGGGATAACCCAACACAGAGGAACAGAGGGATGATAGAGAGGGATAACCCAACACAGAGGAACAGAGGGATGGATAGAGAGGGATAACCCAACACAGAGGAACGGAGGGATGGATAGAGAGGGATAACCCAACACAGAGGAACGGAGGGATGGATAGAGAGGGATAACCCAACACAGAGGAACGAAGGAACAGAGGGATGGATAGAGAGGGATAACCCAACACAGAGGAACGGATAGAGAGGGATAACCCAACACAGAGGAACGGAAGGATGGATAGAGAGGGATAACCCAACACAGAGGAACGGAGGGATGGAGAGAGAGGGATAACCCAACACAGAGGAACGGAAGGATGGATAGAGAGGGATAACCCAACACAGAGGAACGGAGGGATGGAGGGATGGAGAGAGAGGGATAACCCAACACAGAGGAACAGAGGGATGGAGAGAGAGGGATAACCCAACACAGAGGAACGGAGGGATGGAGAGAGAGGGATAACCCAACACAGAGGAACAGAGGGATGGAGGGATAGAGAGGGATAACCCAACACAGAGGAACAGAGGGATGGAGAGAGAGGGATAACCCAACACAGAGGAACAGAGGGATGGAGAGAGAGGGATAACCCAACACAGAGGAACAGAGGGATGGAGAGAGAGGGATAACCCAACACAGAGGAACGGAGGGAGGGATAACCCAACACAGAGTTATCTCTGATGCAGGAGTTGGTGTGTGTGTGTGTGTGTGTGTGTGTGTGTGTGTGTGTGTGTGTGTGTGTGTGTGTGTGTGTGTGTGTGTGTGTGTGTGTGTGTGTGGTGTGTGTGTGTGTGTGTGTGTGTGTGTGTGTGTGTGTGTGTGTGTGTGTGTGTGAGAGAGACGTAAGCTACAGACATTTTGAGATGAGGACAGACTGTCATGGAGAGTATACACACACACACACCACACACAAAAAGAGCCCTTAGTATTCACTGCAGACCAGGTGTAATGTGAAGCCAATCCCCCTCTCTAGCAATCAAGAAGGGAAACGTCAAGGAAATGTACATGACTACTGTTTCTCTCCCAACAAAGTTTCAGCCACTTGATTGCTACAGTGTTGGATGGAGTCGTCTGTCCGTCATTACTTGAAGTTCCTGCAGCACTTCCTCTGTCTTCAGTTCCTACCCCACGGCCCTGCTGAGGGAATCGTTTGAGAGCCAGAAGAGATCAATGAAACAGAAGATCTCTCTCTCTCTCTCTCTCTCTCACTCTCTCTCTCTCTCGCTACAGGAAAAGCACATCCTTCCGTTCTTCCCTCTCTCTATCTTTCCATCCTCCATTTTCTAACTCCCAAGATGATTTGCAAAAGCTAGCCCAGACCCATAATTCTACAGTGTTGGTGTTGTTGTTGTTGCCGTGGAGATTCCATTCTTCCATTCTATTCCAATCAAAAGAACCAATCTCAGAGCAGCTTTGTTTGTGTTGTTTCAGACCCACTAGGATAGGTAGAGGGCTCCCACAAGACCCTCCTCTATCTCTCTCTCTCTCTTTCTCTCTCTCTCGGGCCATCTTGTGCGGTGGGTAGCTTCCCCCACCCCTGCTGTAATTGGGGAGAGAGATCAGAGCTCCAAGGCTACTTGCTTGGACTTGTTTAATGATGTAGAATGTATGTGTCCCATGTGTCCCTCTATAGTGCACTACTGTTAACCTGATCATAGGACTGCTCTATTCCCTCTATAGAGCACTACTGTTAACCTGATCATGGGACTGCTCCATTCCCTCTATAGAGCACTACTGTTAACCTGATCATAGGACTGCTCCATTCCCTCTATAGAGCACTACTGTTAACCTGATCATGGGACTGCTCTATTCCTTCTATAGAGCACTACTGTTAACCTGATCATGGGACTGCTCCATTCCCTCTATAGAGCACTACTGTTAACCTGATCATAGGACTGCTCCATTCCTTCTATAGTGGACTACTGTTAACCTGATCATAGGACCGGTCTATTCCCTCTATAGTGGACTACTGTTAACCTGATCATAGGACTGCTCCATTCCCTCTATAGAGCACTACTGTTAACCTGATCATAGGACTGCTCTATTCCCTCTATAGAGCACTACTGTTAACCTGATCACAGGACCGCTCTATTCCCTCTATAGAGCACTACTGTTAACCTGATCATGGGACTGCTCTATTCCTTCTATAGAGCACTACTGTTAACCTGATCATGGGACTGCTCCATTCCCTCTATAGAGCACTACTGTTAACCTGATCATAGGACTGCTCCATTCCTTCTATAGTGGACTACTGTTAACCTGATCATAGGACCGCTCTATTCCCTCTATAGAGCACTACTGTTAACCTGATCACAGGACCGCTCTATTCCCTCTATAGAGCACTACTGTTAACCTGATCACAGGACCGCTCTATTCCCTCTATAGAGCACTACTGTTAACCTGATCACAGGACCGCTCTATTCCCTCTATAGAGCACTACTGTTAACCTGATCATAGGACCGCTCTATTCCCTCTATAGAGCACTACTGTTAACCTGATCACAGGACCGCTCTATTCCCTCTATAGAGCACTACTGTTAACCTGATCACAGGACCGCTCTATTCCCTCTATAGAGCACTACTGTTAACCTGATCACAGGACCGCTCTATTCCCTCTATAGTGGACTACTGTTAACCTGATCACAGGACCGCTCTATTCCCTCTATAGAGCACTACTGTTAACCTGATCACAGGACCGCTCTATTCCCTCTATAGAGCACTACTGTTAACCTGATCACAGGACCGCTCTATTACATCAAACAGGATGAATATTTTTTGAATATTTTTATTCTGTTACAAGCTTTCCTTTATTTAACTTTTCACTCTGTGATCTTTCTGAAGACACTGTACGTTTATCCAAAATCCTGTAATATAAAATATGTTCTTCTCTGTAGTGGAAACGGCGTGTGCCTTACTTGGCAACGCTCCATATTCTGCCAGATGCTCATGTCTTAATGTTAAACCAGACTTGATTCACTTAAAATCGCTGTTTAAGGTCTTCATTCAGCTCGTTATGTGAAACAGAACAAGGCTATCACACACAGACACACACAGACACACACACAGACACACAGACACACACAGACACACACAGACATACACAGACACACACACAGACACATGCAAACACACACAGACACACAGACACACACATGCAAACACACACAGACACACAGACACACACACACAGACACACACACAGACACACACATGCAAACACACACAGACACACACACAGACACACACAGACACACACACAGACATACACACACACACACAGACATACACAGACACACACACAGACACACACACAGACACACACACACAGACACACACAGACACACACACAGACATACACACACACACAGACATACACAGACACACACACAGACACACACACAGACATACGCACACACACAGACATACACAGACACACACACAGACACACACACAGACATACACACACACACATGCAAACACACACAGACACACAGACACACACAGACACACACACAGACACACACACAGACACACTTTACTCATCCAGCTATTACAGGCTGTTTAGGGCCATTATGGACAGGCCCATGTGTTTTCATATATTCCATTGTATTTAAAGTACTAAAATGTCATGTGATGTAGAGCCCTGTGTTCTGGACTACAATGTCACATGACCTAGATTTGAACCTTCTTTTTAAAGCCTTATCTAGAAATGAGAATTTCACAAAAAATGTAAACAATTGTCTGAGGATGGTGCTGGAGGATGGTGCTGGACGATGGTGCTGGAGGAGTGGTGCTGGAGGAGTGGTGCTGGAGGATGGTGCTGTAGGAGGGTGCTGGAGGATGGTGCTGGAGGATGGTGCTGGACGATGGTGCTGGAGGATGGTTCTGGAGGATGGTGCTGGAGGATGGTTCTGGAGGATGGTGCTGGAGGATGGTTCTGGAGGATGGTGCTGGAAGATGGTTCTGGAGGATGGTGCTGGAGGATGGTGCTGGAGGATGGTGCTGGAGGATGGTGCTGGAGGATGGTTCTGGAGGATGGTGCTGGAGGATGGTGCTGGACGATGGTGCTGGAGGATGGTTCTGGAGGATGGTGCTGGAGGATGGTGCTGGAGGATGGTGCTGGAGGATGGCGCTCGAGGGTGGTTCTGGAGGATGGCGCTGAAGGATGGTGCTGGAGGATGGTGCTGGAGGATGGTGCTGGAGGATGGTTCTGGAGGATGGTGCTGGAGGATGGTGCTGGAGGATGGTGCTGGAGGATGGTTCTGGAGGATGGTGCTGGAGGATGGTGCTGGAGGATGGTTCTGGAGGATGGTGCTGGAGGATGGTGCTGGAGGATGGTGCTGGAGGATGGCGCTCGAGGGTGGTTCTGGAGGATGGTGCTGAAGGATGGTGCTGGAGGATGGTGCTGAAGGATGGTGCTGGAGGATGGTGCTGGAGGATGGTTCTGGAGGATGGTGCTGGAGGATGGTTCTGGAGGATGGTGCTGGAGGATGGTTCTGGAGGATGGTGCTGGAAGATGGTTCTGGAGGATGGTGCTGGAAGATGGTTCTGGAGGATGGTGCTGGAGGATGGTGCTGGAGGATGGTTCTGGAGGATGGTGCTGGAGGATGGTGCTGGAGGATGGTGCTGGAGGATGGCGCTCGAGGGTGGTTCTGGAGGATGGTGCTGAAGGATGGTGCTGGAGGATGGTGCTGAAGGATGGTGCTGGAGGATGGTGCTGGAGGATGGTTCTGGAGGATGGTGCTGGAGGATGGTTCTGGAGGATGGTGCTGGAGGATGGTTCTGGAGGATGGTGCTGGAAGATGGTTCTGGAGGATGGTGCTGGAAGATGGTTCTGGAGGATGGTGCTGGAGGATGGTTCTGGAGGATGGCGCTCGAGGGTGGTTCTGGAGGATGGTGCTGGAAGATGGTTCTGGAGGATGGTGCTGGAGGATGGTTCTGGAGGATGGTTCTGGAGGATGGCGCTCGAGGGTGGTTCTGGAGGATGGTGCTGAAGGATGGTGCTGGAGGATGGTTCTGGAGGATGGTGCTGGAGGATGGTGCTGAAGGATGGTGCTGGAGGTTGGTGCTGGAGGATGGTTCTGGAGGATGGTGCTGGAGGATGGTGCTGGAGGATGGTGCTGGAGGCATAAGGACTGCAGATGTGGCCAGGGCAATAACTTGCAATGCCGTACTGTGAGATGCCTAAGACAGCGCTGCAGGGAGACAAAACGAACAGCTGACAAAACGTCCTCTCAGTGGCAGACCACGTGTAACAACACCTGCACAGGATCGGAACATCCGAACATCACACCTGCGGGACAGGTACAGGATGGCAACAGCTACTGCCAGAGTTACACCAGGAATACACAATCCCTCCATCAGTGCTCAGACTGTCCTCAATAGGCTGAGAGAGGCTGGACTGAGGGCTTGTAGGCCTGTTGTAAGGCAGGTCCTCAACAGACATCACTGGCAACAACGTTGCATAGGGGCACAAACGTGTCGTCTCTGGACCAGACAGGACTGGCAAAAAGTGCTCTTCACTGACAAGTCGCGGTTTTGATGGTCGGATTCGCGTTTATCGTCGAAGGAATGAGCGTTACACCGAGGCCTGTACTCTGGAGCGGGATCGATTTAGAGGTGGAGGGTCCGTCATGGTCTGGGGCAGTGTGTCACAGTATCATGAGCTTGTTGTCATTGCAGGCAATCTCAACGCTGTGCGTTACAGGGAAGATATCCTCCTCCCTCATGTGGTACCCTTCCTGCAGGCTCATCCTGACATGACCATCCAGCTTGACAATGGCACCAGCCATACTGCTCGTTCTGTGCGTGATTTCCTGCAAGACAGGAATATCAGTGTTCTGCCAAGGCCAGCGAAGAACCCAGATCTCAATCCCATTGAGCACGTCTGGGACATGTTGGATAGGAGGGCGAGGGCTAGGGCACGTCTGGGACCTGTTGGATAGGAGGGTGAGGGCTAGGGCACGTCTGGGACATGTTGGATAGGAGGGTGAGGGCTAGGGCACGTCTGGGACCTGTTGGATAGGAGGGTGAGGGCTAGGGCATGTCTGGGAACTGAAATATCTGGGAACTTGCAGGTGCCTTGGTGGAAGAGTGGGGTAACATCTCACAGCAAGAACTGGCAAATCTGGTGCAGTCCATGAGGAGGAGATGCACTGCAGTACTTAATGCAGCTGGTGGCCACACCAGATACTGACTGTTACTTTTGATTTTGACCCCCCCCCCCCCCCCCTTTGTCTGTGGAACAACATGGCAGTTGTTGAATCTTGTTGTTCATACAAATATAAATATTTACACGTTAAGTTTGCGGAAAATAAACGCAGATGAGAGTGAGAGGATGTTTATTTTTTTGCTGAGTCGATATAGTTATTTATTTGTTGCTCACAAAACTTGGGAGGCCAAAATTCACCCCGCGGACCGCCAGTTGGGGAACCCTGATCGAATGGGTTTACTGTATCTTTATCTCTCTGTCTCTCTCTCTTGGCCGACCCATCACCCATATTGGTCCTCCCTCCCCATCTCTGCCTCCATCCCTCCCTCCCTCCCTCCCCATCTCTGCCTCCATCCCTCCCTCCCTCCCTCCCCATCTCTGCATCCATCCCTCCCTCCCTCCCTCCCCATCTCTGCCTCCATCCCTCCCTCCCTCCCTCCCCATCTCTGCATCCATCCCTCCATCCCTCTTTCTTTATTTTTCTCTTTTGTTGGCATCTTCCACCTGAGATATTCAGAGACAGACTGTTCAGCTGTTCTGCTGCTGTTATATGGCAGGCATAACACACACACACACACACACACACACACACACACACACACACACACACAGACACACACACACACACACACACACACACACACACACACACAGACACACACACACACACACACACACACACACACACACACACACACAGAGAGACAGTTATATGGCTGGCCAAATGGACTGCAGACTGCTGCTTCACCTTCCATAATGCCCCCATAAACCCTGACTGCCACTGACAGGCCAACTGATTGGTGTTATCACACGTCCTGTGTGTGTGTTGACTGAGATGGACTAACGCCCTCACAACCCTGCTGCCAGAGAGCCTCATCCATTTTCCCTATGAAGAGTGGAGGAGAAAGAGGGAGAACAGGGAAGGGAGAGAGAGATGGGAAAGGAGGGAGGGGGAGAGAGATAAAAGAGGGAGAGAGAGAACGAGAGGGAGACGGAGGAAGAAAGATAGGTGAGAGAGGAACTAAGGAAGGGGAGAGAGATTTAGAGGGGGAGAGCGATACATATAGGGAGGAGGAGCAAAGGAGAGAAAACGAGAGTAGAGAGGAGGAGAGAGTGGTAAATGAGAGGAGGTGGTATATACAGAACCCAGAGAGGAGAGGAGGGCATACGGGCCCTGGTCAACAGTAGTGCACTATATAGGGCATACGGGCCCTGGTCAACAGTAGTGCACTATATAGGGCATACGGGCCCTGGTCAACAGTAGTGCACTATATAGGGAATAGGGCCCTGGTCAACAGTAGTGCACTATATAGGGCATACGGGCCATTTGGGATGTTACCAACTAATCAACCAACCAGCCAGCCAATCAACCAGCCAGCAAGCAACCAACCAGTCAGCCAGACAATCAGCCAACCAACCAGCCAACCATCCAGCCAACCAGCCAACTAACCAACCAACCAACCAGCCAACTAACCAGCCAACCAGCCAACTAACCAGCCAACTAACCAACCAGCCAGCCAACTAACCAGCCAGCCAACCAACCAGCCAACCAGCCAACTAACCAGCTAGCCAACCAGCCAACTAACCAGCCAACCAACCAGCCAGCTAACCAGCCAACCAGCCAGCCAGTCAACAAACCAACCTTCATGAATAAAACACACACATCCCCAAACCTCTCTCTCTGCCTCATTGTCTAGTGCTGTCTAACTGTCTATGAGCTAAAACAAGTAATCACATGAGTATAGGTCCCTAAAAGATCTATCTTGACATCTATCTCTCTACTGTTGTTTTCACATGATGGTGGTGGTAGTTGTCAGCCCACCTCTGTCACAGAAAGACAGACCTCTGCTGCCTATGTGTTACTGCTAGTGGGGTTGTAGTCAACTCATCCCAGTGATACTGTCAGCAGTGGTGGAGCTGTTTGCTGGATGTTAGTTGATAATAGTAGTATTAGTGGTGGTAGTGTTGTCAGACCATCTCTGTGAAAGGCAGCTGGATGTCAGTAGATGATAGTAGTGGTAGTGTCAGACCATCTCTGTGAAAGGCAGCTGGATGTCAGTAGATGATAGTAGTGGTAGTGTTGTCAGACCATCTCTGTGAAAGGCAGCTGGATGTCAGTAGATGATAGTAGTGGTAGTGTCAGACCAGCTCTGTGAAAGGCAGCTGGATGTCAGTAGATGATAGTAGTGGTAGTGTCAGACCATCTCTGTGAAAGGCAGCTGGGTGTCAGTAGATGATAGTAGTGGTAGTGTCAGACCATCTCTGTGAAAGGCAGCTGGATGTCAGTAGATGATAGTAGTGTTGTTGTCAGACCATCTCTGTGAAAGGCAGCTGGGTGTCAGTAGATGATAGTAGTGGTAGTGTCAGACCAGCTCTGTGAAAGACAGCTGGGTGTCAGTAGATGATAGTAGTGGTAGTGTCAGAACAGCTCTGTGAAAGGCAGCTGGATGTCAGTAGATGATAGTAGTGGTAGTGTCAGACCATCTCTGTGAAAGGCAGCTGGGTGTCAGTAGATGATAGTAGTGTTGTTGTCAGACCATCTCTGTGAAAGGCAGCTGGGTGTCAGTAGATTATAGTAGTGGTAGTGTCAGACCATCTCTGTGAAAGGCAGCTGGGTGTCAGTAGATGATAGTAGTGGTAGTGTTGTCAGACCATCTCTGTGAAAGGCAGCTGGGTGTCAGTAGATGATAGTAGTGGTAGTGTTGTCAGACCATCTCTGTGAAAAACACCTCGGTGTCAGTAGATGATAGTAGTGTTGTTGTCAGACCATCTCTGTGAAAGGCAGCTGGATGTCAGTAGATGATATTAGTGGTAGTGTCAGACCATCTATGTGAAAGGCAGCTGGATGTCAGTAGACGATAGTAGTGGTAGTGTTGTCAGACCATCTCTGTGAAAAACACCTCGGTGTCAGTAGATGATAGTAGTGTTGTTGTCAGACCATCTCTGTGAAAGGCAGCTGGATGTCAGTAGATGATATTAGTGGTAGTGTCAGACCATCTATGTGAAAGGCAGCTGGATGTCAGTAGACGATAGTAGTGGTAGTGTTGTCAGACCATCTCTGTGAAAAACACCTCGGTGTCAGTAGATGATAGTAGTGTTGTTGTCAGACCATCTCTGTGAAAGGCAGCTGGATGTCAGTAGATGATATTAGTGGTAGTGTCAGACCATCTATGTGAAAGGCAGCTGGATGTCAGTAGACGATAGTAGTGGTAGTGTTGTCAGACCATCTCTGTGAAAAACAGCTGGGTGTCAGTAGATGATAGTAGTGTTGTTGTCAGACCATCTCTGTGAAAGGCAGCTGGATGTCAGTAGATGATAGTAGTGGTAGTGTCAGACCATCTCTGTGAAAGGCAGCTGGGTGTCAGTAGATGATAGTAGTGGTAGTGTCAGACCAGCTCTGTGAAAGACAGCTGGGTGTCAGTAGATGATAGTAGTGGTAGTGTCAGAACAGCTCTGTGAAAGGCAGCTGGATGTCAGTAGATGATAGTAGTGGTAGTGTCAGACCATCTCTGTGAAAGACAGCTGGGTGTCAGTAGATGATGGTAGTGGTGTTGTTGCTATTTCCTGCCACAGATCCCACTCTGAGTGCTTTTCCTGGATGGTTCACTAGACCTCTATGGCTCACTCTCTGAGTAAAGCACAGAACCATTACCTCTGAGAGCTATTTCCTGACACAGGGGAGACTGGACCCGTAATGGCACCCCGGGCGGAGCTGCGAAATGGCACTTCCTGGTCCGGTGTCTGATAGGCCCTGTGTTCACCCCTCTGAAACTGTCTCTCTCAGTCAGACCGCGGGAGTCAGAGAGAAGGCCAGGCCTGTGTCAGACCATTTATATTCCTCAGCTCTCACCCTCTTTCTCAATCTGTGGACCTTTCTGTCTGGCGGGGGGAGGGTGGCTGAAACGGTCGATGGGTTTGCTTGTGTGTGTGTGTGTGTGTGTGTGTGTGTGTGTGTGTGTGTGTGTGTGTGTGTGTGTGTGTGTGTGTGTGTGTGTGTGTGTGTGTGTGTGTGTGCGTGTGTGTGTGTGTGCGTGTGTGTGTGTATCTCTCTCTCTCATCCTTCCCAGTCTTAATCACAGTTCACAGGGACCCAGTAATGTTGTCTAATGGAGTCAGAGGAGCTACTGGTGAACATCTGCTTAGTACAACACACACACACACAACGCATTCACAACACATACCTCATTCACAACACACACATACCTCATTCACAAAACACACACACCTCATTCAAACACACACACACACCTCATTCACAACACACACACACCTCATTCACAACACACACCTCATTCACAACACACACCTCATTCACAACAAACACACACCTCATTCAAAACACACACACACCTCATTCACAACACACACACACCTCATTCACAACACACACCTCATTCACAACACACACCTCATTCAAAACACACAGCTCATTCACAACACACACCTCATTCAAAACACACACATCATTCACAACACACACCTCATTCACAACACACACCTCATTCACAACACACACCTCATTCACAACACACACCTCATTCCCAACACACACCTCATTCACAACACACACCTCATTCACAACACACACCTCATTCAAAACACACAGCTCATTCACAACACACACCTCATTCACAACACACACACACCTCATTCACAACACACACCTCATTCACAACACACACCTCATTCACAACACACACACCTCATTCAAAACACACACACACCTCATTCACAACACACACACACCTCATTCACAACACACACCTCATTCACAACACACACCTCATTCACAACACACACCTCATTCAAAACACACACCTCATTCACAACACACACCTCATTCCCAACACACACCTCATTCCCAACACAAACCTCATTCACAACACACACCTCATTCACAACACACACCTCATTCACAACACACACACACCTCATTCACAACACACACACACCTCATTCACAACACACACACACACACCTCATTCAAACACACACTTCATTCACAACACACACACACCTCATTCACAACACACACCTCATTCACAACAGACACCTCATTCACAACACACACACACACACCTCATTCAAACACACACTTCATTCACAACACACACACACCTCATTAACAACACACAACTCATTCACAACACACCTCATTCACAACGCACACACCTCATTCACAACACACCTCATTCACAACACCCACCTCATTCACAACACACACACACCTCATTCACAACATACACCTCATTCACAACACACCTCATTCACAACACCCACCTCATTCACAACACACACGCACCTCATTCACAACACACACCTCATTCACAACACACCTCATTCACAACACACACTGACCTACTTGGAAGAGAGCTGGAGCTGTAAATGCATCACCTGTTGCGACGATGTGTGAAATGTGTGGGCCTGGCATACAGTACTGTGTGTGTGTGTGTGTGTGTGTGTGTGTGTGTGTGTGTGTGTGTGTGTACAGACTTGGCAGAGTGTTACATCTAGCTGTAATTGTGCCAGTGTTCCAATGGCAGCATGGAGACTATGAGTACTGGAAGTTTCACACACACACACACACACACACACACACACACACACACACACACACACACACAGTACTTTACGCCAGGCCCACACATATTTGTTTAACGACATATTGTGTATCTTGTCAGCTCTGGGAAACTTTAAGCATCGGCTGTCAGAGCAGCTTACCGATCGCTGCAGCTGTACACAGCCCATCTGTAAATAACCCATCAACTACCTACCTCATCCCCATATTGTTTTTATTTACTTATTTTGCACACCAGTGTCTCTACTTGCACATCATCATCTGCTCATCTATCACTCCAGTGTTAATTTGCTAAACTGTATTTACTCCGCTACTATGGCCTATTTATTGCCTTACCTCCTTACTCCATTTGCACACACTGCATATAGACTTTTTCTATTGTGTTATTGACTGTACATTTGTTTATTCCATGTGTAACTCTGTGTTGTTGTTTGTGTTGCACTGCTTTGCTTTATCTTGGCCAGGTCGCAGTTGTAAATGAGAATTTGTTCTCAACTAGTTTACCTGGTTAAATAAAGGTGTTCTCAACTAGTTTACCTGGTTAAATAAAGTTGTTTTGTTTTTTTTACATAAAATTCAATCTAGCAACCTTTCGGTTACTGGCCCAATGCTCTAACAACTAGTTTACCTGCTGCCTGAGAGAAGGAGGGAAGAGAGAGAGGTAGAGAAGGAGGGAAGAGAGAGAGGTAGAGAAGGAGGGAAGAGAGATAGAGGAGGGAAGAGAGAGATAGAGAAGGAGGGAAGAGAGAAAGAGAAGGAGGGAAGCGAGAGAGGTAGAGAAGGAGGGAAGAGAGAGAGGTAGAGAAGGAGGGAAGAGAGAAAGAGGAGGGAAGAGAGAGAGATAGAGAAGGAGGGAAGAGAGAAAGAGAAGGAGGGAAGCGAGAGAGGTAGAGAAGGAGGGAAGAGAGAGAGGTAGAGAAGGAGGGAAGAGAGAAAGAGGAGGGAAGAGAGAGAGATAGAGAAGGAGGGAAGAGAGAAAGAGAAGGAGGGAGAGAGAGAGAGGTAGAGAAGGAGGGAAGAGAGAGAGATAGAGAAGGAGGGAAGAGAGAGAGGTAGAGAAGGAGGGAAGAGAGAGAGGTAGAGAAGGAGGGAAGAGAGAAAGAGAAGGAGGGAAGAGAGAGAGAGAAGGAGGGAAGAGAGAGAGATAGAGAAGGAGGGAAGAGAGAGAGAGAGGTAGAGAAGGAGGGAAGAGAGAGAGAGAGGAGGGAAGAGAGAGAGAGAAGGAGGGAAGAGAGAGAGATAGAGAAGGAGGGAAGAGAGATAGAGAAGGAGGGAAGAGAGAAAGAGAAGGAGGTGTAGAGAGATACAATATCACCTAGATTCCATCCCTATTGGCCCTGGTAAAAAGTAGTGCACTATATAGGGAATAGGGCCCTGGTCAACAGTAGTACACTATATAGGGAATAGGGCCCTGGTCAACAGTAGTACACTATATAGGGAATAGGGCCCTGGTCAACAGTAGTGCAATATATATGGAATAGGGCTCTGGTCTAAAGCAGTTTTCTCTCTCTCTCTCTCTCTCTCTCTCTCTCTCTCTCTCTCTCTCTCTCTCTCTTCTCTCTCTCTCTCTCTCTCTCTCTCTCTCTCTCTCTCTCTCTCTCTCTCTCTCTCTCTCTCTCTCTCTCTCTCTCTCTCTCGTTTATGCGAAGAAGAGTGAGACACTTTAGAGGAAATAAAGACAAGCACTTGTTTATAAGTGTGTGTCTAAGTGTGACTGTGTGTGACTGTGTGTGTGTGTGTGTGGTAGTTCTAACAGAGGGAACATCTTGTAAAGCTACAACCTCAGGCTCTTCTTGTTTCTTCTTCGTCTGACTCCACAACGTCTACATCTACTTTCTCCTCTTCATCAATCTACAGTCTTCATCAGGATGGAGGGATATCAACAGAGGGAGAAGAGGAGGGAGACGACAGCTGAAACTCAAGGTTTAATTGCACACAGGAGGGAACCTCTCTCTCTTGGTTCTACGGCGGGATGGAAAGACTTCACAAAACATGTTTCTGCTTTTAAACACACACACACACACACATTGAGACACACAGTACACTACACTCACACACACACATACAGACACACACACATTGAGACACACAGTACACTACACTCACACACACACATACAGACACACACACATTGAGACACACAGTACACTACACACACACACACACAGACACACACACATTGAGACACACAGTACACCACACACACACACACATACACACAGACACACACACATTGAGACACACAGTACACTACACACAGACACACACACATTGAGACACACACACATTGAGACACACAGTACACTACACACACACACACGTTGAGACACACACTACACTACACACAGACACATACACATTGAGACACACAGTACACTACACACAGACACACACACATACTGTCTGTATATATATCACTATGTTGATATTACTGTCTATATATATACATTACCACTATGTTGATACTACTGTCTGCATATATACACATTATCACTATGTTGATATTACTGTCTGTATATATACATTATCACTATGTTGATATTACTGTCTGTATATATACATTATCACTATGTTGATATTACTGTCTGTATATACACATTATCACTATGTTGATATTACTGTCTATATATATACATTACCACTATGTTGATACTACTGTCTGTATATACACATTATCACTATGTTGATATTACTGTCTGTATATATATCACTATGTTGATATTACTGTCTATATATATACATTATCACTATGTTGATATTCAATTCAATTCAATTCAAGGGCTTTATTGGCATGGGAAACATGTGTTAACATTGCCAAAGCAAGTGAGGTAGACAACATACAAAGTGAAAATATAAAGTGAAAAAAAACAAAAATTAACAGTAAACATTACACATACAGAGGTTTCAAAACAGTAAAGACATTACAAATGTCATATTATATATATATATATATATACAGTGTTTTAACAATGTACAAATGGTTAAAGGACACAAGATAAAATAAATAAGCATAAATATGGGTTGTATTTACAATGGTGTGTGTTCTTCACTGGTTGCCCTTTTCTCGTGGCAACAGGTCACAAATCTTGCTGCTGTGATGGCACACTGTGGAATTTCACCCAGTAGATATGGGAGTTTTTCAAATTTGGATTTGTTTTCGAATTCTTTGTGGATCTGTGTAATCTGAGGGAAATATGTCTCTCTAATATGGTCATACATTGGGCAGGAGGTTAGGAAGTGCAGCTCAGTTTCCACCTCATTTTGTGGGCAGTGAGCACATAGCCTGTCTTCTCTTGAGAGCCATGTCTGCCTACGGCGGCCTTTCTCAATAGCAAGGCTATGCTCACTGAGTCTGTACATAGTCAAAGCTTTCCTTAATTTTGGGTCAGTCACAGTGGTCAGGTATTCTGCCGCTGTGTACTCTCTGTTTAGGGCCAAATAGCATTCTAGTTTGCTCTGTTTTTTTGTTAATTCTTTCCAATGTGTCAAGTAATTATCTTTTTGTTTTCTCATGATTTGGTTGGGTCTAATTGTGCTGTTGTCCTGGGGCTCTGTAGGGTGTGTTTGTGTTTTGTGTTTGTGTTTGTGTTTGATATTACTGTCTATATGTATACATTACCACTATGTTGATACTACTGTCTGTATATATACATTATCACTATGTTGATATTACTGTCTGTATATATACATTACCACTATGTTGATATTACTGTCTGTATATATACATTATCGCTATGTTGATATTACTGTCTGTATATATACATTATCACTATGTTGATATTACTGTCTGTATATATACATTATCACTATGTTGATATTACTGTCTGTATATATACATTATCACTATGTTGATATTACTGTCTGTATATATACATTACCACTATGTTGATATTACTGTATGTGTTGCAGGAGAGGGATATTACACAAAAGAGGACTAGTATCAGTAGAGGTGTACTCTGAGTCACGCACGCACGCACGCACGCACACACACACACACACACTACAGCTTAATAAGAGAGCATCCCAATCCACCCAGCCAATGTATTATTTAACAGACTGGCCTCAAGCTAGTAGTTATAAATACACCATGTACATATGAGAATACCCCCTGTCTCCTGCTCTCTCTCCTTATATACTCACACACACACACACACACACACACACACACACACACACACACACACACACACACACACACACACACACACACACACACACACACACACACACACACACACACACACACACACACACACACACACACACACACACATATTCTCTCAGGTCTACTGAGACCAGATCAAGACTTAATAACATTTCTATATCTGTATAATTCTCTCTCTCTCTCTCTCTCTCTCTCTCTCTCTCTCTCTCTCTCTCTCTCTCTCTCTCTCTCTCTCTCTCTCTCTCTCTCTCTCTCTCTCTCTCTCTCTCTCTCTCTCTCTCTCTCTCTCACTCTCTCGCTCTATCTCAGTTCTCTCACTCTCTTTCTCTCTCTCTCTCTCTCTCTCTCTCTCTCGCTTTCTCTCTCAGTTCTCTCTCTCTCTCTCTCTCTCTCTCTCTGTTCTCCCTCCCTCTCGCTCTCTCTCTCTATCTCAGTTCTCCCTCTCTCTGTCTCTCTCTCAGTTCTCCCTCTCTCTATTTCAGTTCTCCCTCTCTCTCCCTCCCTCCCTCCCTCTGTCTTTGTGGCATTCTACAGTAATTCATAGAAGTGGCCTAATTAACTTCTTCCCAACTACTGACTGGAAAACGAAGGGACGGAGGGATAGAATGAAGAGATGAGATGGAGAGATGAGAGAGGAGGAGAAATAGAGAGAGGAAAAGAAAGGCCCTCTGATCAGATTTCCCACAGTGGTTTAGTGTAGAGGAGCAGAGGAGGGCGAGAGGAGGAGAGAGAGAGATGGAGAGGGAGGGAAAGAGGGCGGAGGGGAGAGGAGTGTTCCTTTCCAAGAGAGCTTTCTTGGACTGGAAGAGTGAAGAGTGGATACTGAAGAGGGGGAGAGAGAGAGAGAGAGAGAGAGAGAGAGAGAGGGAGGGGGGGGTGGAGGCTATGAGTTGTCAACCATGACCCCAATATACTTTCCTGGAAAAAAGTAGCTTCATTCACTCCTGACTCATCACTGTTCACGGCTCCTGATGTGTGTGTGTGTGTGTGTGTGTGTTTGTTTGTGTGTTTGTGTGTTTGTGTATGTGTGTGTGTTTGTGTGTGTGTGTGTGTGTGTGTGTGTGTGTGTGTTCCCGCGTGCACCCAGTGTGTTCATGCCAGCTCTCCCCCTGTGTTTGTCAGGCGTGTCAACAGCGCTCTGAAAACTCCCAGGTTTTCCCTCTGGTTTCTCTGTGGTTTCCTGAAGTTCCCGTTGTGATCCAACCAGCTGCTGAGTCCCTCTTCTCTGCTCTACTGGAATATTCCCTTTAATTAATATCAACCTCTCTTCTCTCTTATTTCTCTCTCAGAAATATACCATGGCCAAAACATCAGCGCCACGGGTAACTTCCACAGAGCTGTGAACAATCTGAGAGACAAGGCAAGAAGGGCATTCTATGCCATCAAAAGGAACATCAAATTCGACATAACGATTAGGATCTGGCTAAAAATACTTGAATCAGTTATAGAACTGTAACGGTTCTCGTTGGTGGAAGGAGGAGAGGACCAATGCCGCAGCGTGGTAAGTGTCCATGTTCATATTTATTTAAACTCAGAACACTAAACAAAATAACAAAGAGAATGAAACTAAACGAAACAGTTCTGTAAGGTGACTACAGAAAACACAAACAAGAGTGGGAAAACAGGCTACCTAAGTACGATTGACAGCTGCCTCTGTTTGGGAACCATACCAGGCCAAACACATAGAAATACCCAACATAGAACAAAAACATAGAATGCCCCAACTCACCCCCTGACCAACCTAAAGTAGAAACATGCAAAGGGAACTAAGGAAATTACACAAACACCAAATTGAGACTCTGCACGCAGAATTCTGCATAAATATACTCTGTGTACAACGTAGAACACCAAATAATGCATGCAGAGCAGAATTAGGCCGATACCCACTAATTATCAAAATCCAGAAAAGAGCTGTTAAATTCTACAACCACCGAAAAGGAAGTGATTCCCAAACCTTCCATAACAAAGCCATCACCTACAGAGAGTTGAACCTGGAGAAGAGTCCCCTAAGCAAGCTGGTCCTGGGGCTCTGTTCACAAACACAAACACACCCTACAGAGCCCCAGGACAGCAGCACAATTAGACCCAACCAAATCATGAGAAAACAAAAAGATAATTACTTGAAACATTGGAAAGAATTAACAAAAAAACAGAGCAAACTAGAATGCTATTTGGCCCTAAACAGAGAGTACACAGCGGCAGAATACCTGACCACTGTGACTGGCCCAACTTAAGGAAAGCTTTGACTATGTACTGACTCAGTGAGCATAGCCTTGCTATTGAGAAAGGCCGCCGTAGGCAGACATGGCTCTCAAGAGAAGACAGGCTATGTGCTCACTGCCCACAAAATGAGGTGGAAACTGAGCTGCACTTCCTAACCTCCTGCCCAATTTATGACCATATTAGAGAGACATATTTCCCTCAGATTACACAGATCCACAAAGAATTCAAAAACAAATCCAATTTTGATAAACTCCCATATCTATACTGGGTGAAATTCCACAGTGTGCCATCACAGCAGCTAGATTTGTGACCTGTTGCCACGAGAAAAGGGCAACCAGTGAAGAACACACACCATTGTAAATACAACCCATATTTATGCTGATTTATTTTATCTTGTGTCCTTTAACCATTTGTACATTGTTAAAACACTGTATATATATATATATATATATATATATATATATATATAATATGACATTAGTAATGTCTTTATTGTTTTGAAACTTCTATATGTATAATGTTTACTGTTCATTTTTATTGTTTATTTCACTTTATATATTATCTACCTCACTTGCTTTGGCAATGTTAACACATGTTTCCCATGCCAATAAAGCCCTTGAATTGAATTGAATTGAATTGAGAGGAGAGAGAGACAGAGAGGGAGAGAGAGAGAGAGAGAGAGAGAGAGAGAGATAGGGAGAGAGAGAGAGAGAGAGAGAGAGAGAGACAGAGAGAGTGAGACAGACAGAGAGAGAGAGGGACAGAGAGGATTGTTGTGAATGACGTAAAGAGGATGGTTGTGAATGAGGTAAAGAGGTTAGAGTCTGAAATATCTTCTTTCCACCTTGTTTGTTCTTTCAGCTCAGGTCAGAGTTTGTCTTTCCTAGTAATTACTTTTTTTAATCTTTCAGAACTTGGACTTTCTCAAGGTTTGTGTGTACGTGTGTGTGTGTGTGTGTGTGTGTGTGTGTGTGTGTCATCACGACTACACACTATCTCTCTGGAGCATCATGACTACACACTATCTCTCCGGAGCATCATGGTCCATCATGACTGCACACTATCTCTCTGGAGCATCATGATCCATCACGACTACACACTATCTCTCTGGAGCATCATGACTACACACTATCTCTCTGGAGCATCATGGTCCACCATGACTGCACACTATCTCTCTGGAGCATCACGGTCCATCATGACTACACACTATCTCTCTGGAGCATCATGGTCCATCATGATGACACACTATCTCTCTGGAGCATCATGGTCCATCATGACGACACACTATCTCTCTGGAGCATCATGGTCCATCATGACGACGCACTATCTCTCTGGAGCATCACGGTCCATCATGACGACACACTATCTCTCTGGAGCATCATGGTCCATTCTGACTCATTAGGGGAAAATTTGTTTCTGTGTTCTGAGTGGATTTGGAATTCAGCCCCAGTATTCTGTGTTTCTGTGTTCTGAGTGGATTTGGAATTCAGCCCCAGTATTCTGTGTTTCTGTGTTCTGAGTGGATTTGGAATTCAGCCCCAGTATTCTGTGTTTCTGTGTTCTGAGTGGAATTGGAATTCAGTCCCAGTATTCTGTGTTTCTGTGTTCTGAGTGGAATTGGAATTCAGTCCCAGTATTCTGTGTTTCTGTGTTCTGAGTGGAATTCAGACCAGGTAGATAATTAACTCAGCCAGTGAACCATCTCTCTCTCTACTCCATCATGTCTCAGTAATAATCCCTGTCATCCTTTACCTTCCTTTATAGAGGGATCAATATCAGTACTGGTGCTCTGCTCTGTACAACTCACATGTTTCTGATTGGATAGAGAGAGACACTCCTTGAGCTAAAGGAAACTCTGTGAAAGATAGAGAGAGGGACTGTGTGTGTGTGTGTGTGTGTGTGTGTGTGTGTGTGTGTGTGTGTGTGTGTGTGTGTGTGTGTGTGTGTGTGTGTGTGTGCGTGCGTGCGTGCGTGCGTGCGTGCATGCGTGCGTGTGTGTGTGAAAGAGATTGAGAGATAAAGGGAGCAGAGAGATGATGATGAGTGAGGATGGAAGGAGAGAATTTAATCGTTTAATCTCCCACAGTGGGAAAATAACTAGTGTCTGGTAACTCAGATTGGATTCCCCTAAAGATCTGAATTAGGTTCATAGGGAGGGAGGGAGGGGAGGGAGGGAGGGGAGGGAGGGGGGGGGAGGGAGGGATGGAGGGAGGGAGGAATGGAGGGGAGGGAGGGAGGGAGGGAGGGAGGGAGGGAGGGAGGGAGGGAGGGAGGGAGGGAGGAGAACAAGAGAGGGAGAGAGAAAAAAGTAAACGCAAGAGTTTGTAAATGAAAAAGATGGAAAAGGGAGAGAAAGAAATCAACAATTGGGCGCTAGAGACTTCCACTTAAAAAACAAACAAAACACAAAACCTCCCTTGGGGGAAGTTCACTTTGCATCAGCCCAATATGGATGGCATCTTTGTTGCCATGACGAGGAGAGCGAGGGAGAGGGCATTAAGTGAATTTTTGCATTTTGAATAAGTGTGTGCATGTGTGTGTGTGTGCCTCTGTGTATGCGTGTGAGAGAGAGAGACATAATAAGCAGGTACTGAAAGCTACAGATAATTGCAGTAGATTTGATTTCTGTCTCTACAATAAACTTTAGCCTCTTAAGCCACAGGTGGAGGATAATAGAGAAGGAGAGAGGGACGGGAGAGGAGGAAGAGGTGGAGAGAGGTGGAGGAGGTGGAGGGAGAGGAGGAGGAGGAGGTGGAGAGAGGTGGAGGAGGTGGAGGGAGAGGAGGAGGAGGAGGTGGAGAGAGGTGGAGGAGGTGGAGGGAGAGGAGGAGGAGGAGGTGGAGAGAGGTGGAGGAGGTGGAGGGAGAGGAGGAGGAGGAGGAGGAGGAGGTGGAGGGAGAGGAGGAGGAGGAGGTGGAGAGAGGAGGAGGAGGTGGAGAGAGGTGGAGGAGGGAGAGGAGGAGGAGGAGGTGGAGAGAGGAGGAGGAGGTGGAGGGAGAGGAGGAGGAGGTGGAGGTGGAGAGAGGAGGAGGAGGTGGAGAGAGGTGGAGGAGGTGGAGGGAGAGGAGGAGGAGGAGGTGGAGAGAGGAGGAGGAGGTGGAGAGAGGTGGAGGAGGTGGAGGGAGAGGAGGAGGAGGAGGTGGAGAGAGGAGGAGGAGGTGGAGGGAGAGGAGGAGGAGGTGGAGGTGGAGAGAGGAGGAGGAGGTGGAGAGAGGTGGAGGAGGTGGAGGGAGAGGAGGAGGAGGTGGAGAGAGGTGGAGGAGGTGGAGGGAGAGGAGGAGGAGGTGGAGAGAGGTGGAGGAGGTGGAGGGAGAGGAGGAGGAGGAGGTGGAGAGAGGAGGAGGAGGTGGAGGGAGAGGAGGAGGAGGTGGAGGTGGAGAGAGGAGGAGGAGGTGGAGGGAGAGGAGGAGGAGGGGGTGGAGAGAGGAGGAGGAGGTGGAGAGAGGAGGAGGAGGAGGTGGAGAGAGGAGGAGGAGGTGGAGAGAGGAGGAGGAGGAGGTGGAGAGAGGAGGAGGAGGTGGAGAGAGGAGGAGGAGGAGGTGGAGAGAGGAGGAGGAGGTGGAGGGAGAGGAGGAGGAGGTAGAGAGAGGAGGAGAAGGTGTAGGGAGAGGTGGAGGAAGGGGAGAGAGGAGGAGGAGGTGGAGGTAGAGGAGGAGGAAGTGGAGAGAGGAGGAGGTTAAGGAGAGGAGGGGGAAGGGGAGAGAGGAGGAGGAGGTGGAGGGAGAGGGAGGATGAGGTGGGGGAAGAGAAGGATGGAGGGGAGAGAGGAGGAGGAGAGGGGGAAGGAGAGGAGGAGGAAGTGGAGAGAGGAGGAGGAGGTGGAGGTGGAGGGAGAGAAGGATTGGAGAGAGTAGGAGGAGGAGGAAGGAGAGGAGGAGGAAGTGGAGAGAGGAGGTGGAGGTGGAGGGAGAGAAGGATTGGAGAGAGTAGGAGGAGGAGGAAGGAGAGGAGGAGGAAGTGGAGAGAGGAGGAGGAGGAGGAGGGAGAGAAGGATTGGAGAGAGAAAACAAAAAACAAATATTTGTCTGGGTGAAGTTCACTGGGTGTAATTTGCATAGAAATGTGAAATTGTTGTTTTAGCTTCTGTCAATGTTCCAGTGGTTTTAGCTTCTGTCAATGTTGTAGTTGTTTTTGTTCTTGTAGTTGTGTGTCGGCCGTATTGAGAGCATGTATTAAAGGGATAGTGATGTTGTAGTTGTGTGTCGGCCGTATTGAGAGCGTGTATTAAAGGGATAGTGATGTTGTAGTTGTGTGTCGGCCGTATTGAGAGCGTGTATTAAAGGGATAGTGATGTTGTAGTTGTGTGTCGGCCGTATTGAGAGCGTGTATTAAAGGGATAGTGATGTTGTAGTTGTGTGTCGGCCGTATTGAGAGCGTGTATTAAAGGGATAGTGATGTTGTAGTTGTGTGTCGGCCGTATTGAGAGCGTGTATTAAAGGGATAGTGATGTTGTAGTTGTGTGTCGGCCGTATTGAGAGCGTGTATTAAAGGGATAGTGATGTTGTAGTTGTGTGTCGGCCGTATTGAGAGCGTGTATTAAAGGGATAGTGATGTTGTAGTTGTGTGTCGGCCGTATTGAGAGCGTGTATTAAAGGGATAGTGATGTTGTAGTTGTGTGTCGGCCGTATTGAGAGCGTGTATTAAAGGGATAGTGATGTTGTAGTTGAGTGTCGGCCGTATTGAGAGCGTGTATTAAAGGGATAGTGATGTTGTAGTTGTGTGTCGGCCGTATTGAGAGCGTGTATTAAAGGGATAGTGATGTTGTAGTTTTTATACCCAGACATTTAATTTCAACAGAATAATCAAAAGGCTGGGGGCTGTATTGTAGCGGTGGACTATTCAGTTTCTAGTGCACTACTTTTGACCAGAGCCCTGTGGACCCTATGAGCCCTGCTGTATTGTAGGGGTGGACTATGTTCCAAATGGCAGCCTAGTCCTTTTCTAGTGCACTACTTTTATTTATTTATTTTTTTATTTATTTTACCTTTATTTAACCAGGTAGGCAAGTTGAGAACAAGTTCTCATTTACAATTGCGACCTGGCCAAGATAAAGCAAAGCAGTTCGACAGATACAACAACACAGAGTTACACATGGAGTAAAACAAACATACAGTCAATAATAAAGTATAAACAAGTCTATATACAATGTGAGCAAATGAGGTGAGAAGGGAGGTAAAGGCAAAAAAAATATATAATATTTTTGACCAGAGCCCTGTGGACCCTATGAGCCCTGCTGTAAAGGAGTGCACTATGTAGGGAATAGAGAGTCATTTGGAAAGCAACCTAGGGCTAAAGGGTTTAGGGTTGGTTTTGACAGGGTTGGTTTTGACAGGGTTGGTTTTGACAGGGTTGGTTTTGACAGGGTTGGTTTTGACAGGGTTGGTTTTGACAGGGTTGGTTTTGACAGGGGGAAAAGACAGGGTTGGTTTTGACAGGGTTGGTTTTGACAGGGGGAAAAGACAGGGTTGGTTTTGACAAGGGGAAAAGACAGGGTTGGTTTTGACAGGGTTGGTTTTGACAGGGTTGGTTTTGACAGGGGGTGAAGACAAGGTTGGTTTTGACAAGGGGAAAGAAGGGGTTGAAGACAGGGTTGGTTTTGACAGGAGTGAAGACAGGGTTGGTTTTGACAGGGGATGAAGACAGGGTTGGTTTTGACAGGGGTGAAGACAGGGTTGGTTTTGGCAGGGGGTGAAGACGGGGTTGGTTTTGACACAGTTGGTTTTGACAGGGGGTGAAGACTTTTCATTTTGGCAGGGTTGGTTTTGACAGGGTTGGTTTTGACAGGAGGTGAAAACAGGGTTGGTTTTGACAGGGTTGAAGAAAGGGTTTGTTTTGACAGGGTTGGTTTTGACAGGAGGTGAAAACAGGGTTGGTTTTGACAGGGTTGAAGACAGGGTTGGTTTTGACACGGTTGGTTTTGACAGGGGGTGAAGACTTTTGGTTTTGACAGGGTTGGTTTTGACAGGGGGTGAAGACAGGGTTGGTTTTGTCAGGGGGTGAAGACAGGGTTGGTTTTGACAGGGGGTGAAGACAGGGTTGGTTTTGACAGGGGGGAAGACAGGGTTGGTTTTGACAGGGTTGGTTCTGTCAGGGGGTGAAGATAGGGTTGGTTTTGACAGGGTTGGTTTTGACAGGGGGGAAGACAGGGTTGGTTTTGTCAGGGGGTGAAGACAGGGTTGGTTTTGACAGGGGGGAGGACAGGGTTGGTTTTGACAGGGTTGGTTTTGACAGGGGTGAAGACCGGGTTGGTTTTGACAGGGGGTGAAGACAGGGTTGGTTTTGTCAGGGGGTGAAGACAGGGTTGGTTTTGACAGGGGGGTGAAGACAGGGTTGGTTTTGTCAGGGGGTGAAGACAGGGTTGGTTTTGACAGGGGGTGAAGACAGGGTTGGTTTTGACAGGGGGGAAGACAGGGTTGGTTTTGACAGGGTTGGTTCTGTCAGGGGTGAAGACAGGGTTGGTTTTGACAGGGGGGAAGACAGGGTTGGTTTTGACAGGGGGGAAGACAGGGTTGGTTTTGACGGGTCAACCAAGCACATCTTTGTCACACATACACACTGAGACTGCAATGACTGGCTCTAAAGCTGTGACCAATAGTTAATGGAAGAGAACTGATGATGTCTGTCTGTCTGTCTGTCTGTCTGTCTGTCTGTCTGTCTGTCTGTCTGTCTGTCTGTCTGTCTGTCTGTCTGTCTGTCTGTCTGTCTGTCTGTCTGTCTGTCTGTCTGTCTGTCTGTCTGTCTGTCTGTCTGTCTGTCTGTCTGTCTGTCTGTCTGTCTGTCTGTCTGTCTGTCTGTCTGTCTGTCTGCCTGCCTGTCTGCCTGCCTGCCTGCCTGCCTGCCTGCCTGCCTGCCTGCCTGCCTGCCTGCCTGCCTGCCTGCCTGCCTGCCTGCCTGCCCTCTCTCTCTCTCTCTCTCTCTCTCTCTCTCTCTCTCTCTCTCTCTCTCTCTCTCTCTCTCTCTCTCTCTCTCTCTCTCTCTCTCTCTCTCTCTCTCTCGGAGGTACTGTATGATCGGTGTCAGTCAAGGGTTCAGTCAGTCAGTCCCTCATCCATCACACACAGACACACACAATACTACCATCCTCTCCATCATCCATCAATCAACCATCCAGCCACCCAGTCACACCTCACAGGACAGGAGAGAGAGGGGGGAAACAGGGGGTTGGGAGAATGGAGAGAGGGGGGAAACAGGGGGTTGGGAGAATGGAGAGAGAGGGGGGAAACAGGGGGTTGGGAGAATGGAGAGAGAGGGGGGAAACAGGGGGTTGGGAGAATGGAGAGAGGGGATGGGATACAGGGGGGTTGGGAGAATGGAGAGAGGGGGGAAACAGGGGGTTGGGAGAATGGAGAGAGGGGGGGGGGAACACGGGGGTTGGGAGAATGGAGAGAGGGGGGGGAACACGGGGGTTGGGAGAATGGAGAGAGGGGGGGTAACACGGGGGTTGGGAGAATGGAGAGAGAGGGGGGAAACAGGGGGTTGGGAGAATGGAGAGAGGGGGGGGGAACACGGGGGTTGGGAGAATGGAGAGAGGGGGGGGGAAACAGGGGGTTGGGAGAATGGAGAGAGGGGGGGGAACACGGGGGTTGGGAGAATGGAGAGAGGGGGGGGAACACGGGGGTTGGGAGAATGGAGAGAGAGGGGGGAAACAGGGGGTTGGGAGAATGGAGAGAGGGGGGGGGGGAACACGGGGGTTGGGAGAATGGAGAGGGGGGGGGGAAACAGGGGGTTGGGAGAATGGAGAGAGGGGGGGAACAGGGGGGTTGGGAGAATGGAGAGAGGGGAGGGGATACAGGGGGGTTGGGAGAATGGAGAGAGGGGAGAGAGGGGAGGGGATTACAGGGGGGTTGGGAGAATGGAGAGAGGAGGTGGTGAGGGCTATGAAGATGACATGAGAAGCAGAGAGAGATGTAAGAAAGAGAGCAGTAGAGAGAGAGGTAGAAGGAGAGAGAGGGGTAAGAAAGAGAGTAGTAGAGAGAGAGGTAGAAGGAGAGAGGTAGAGAGAGAGGAGGAAGGGAAGAGGTAGAGAGGAGGATGAGAGAGAGGTAGAAGGAGAGAGGTAGAAGGGGAGAGGTAGAGAGGATGGTTAGAGAGGAAGAAGGGGAGAGGTAGAAGGGGAGAGGTAGAGAGGATGGTTAGAGAGAGGGAGAGAGAAAGAGAGAGGTAGAGAGGAGGGTTAAATATATATATATAGAGAGAGAGGTAGATAGAGAGGTAGAGAGGAGGGTTATGTAGAGAGAGGTAGGAGAGAGGTAGAGAGGAGGGTTAGAGAGAGATAGGTAGAGAGAGAGGTAGAGAGGAGGGTTAGAGAGAGAGAGAGGTAGAGAGGAGGGTTAGATAGAGAGAGGTAGATAGAGAGAGAGGTAGAGAGAGAGAGGTAGAGAAAGAGGTAGAGAGGACGGTTAGAAAGAGAGAGAGGTAGAGAGGAGGGTTATATAGAGTGAGAGAGGAGGGTTAGAGAGAGTGAGGTAGAGAGGACAGGGCACACACAGTCTGTCTTGACCCCTGGCATTGACTGATTGACTTGACCCCTGGTATTGACTGGTTGACTTGACACCTGGCACTGACTGATTGACGGACCCCTGTCATTGACTGATTGACTGACCCCTGGTATTGACTGATTGACTGTCCCCTGGCATTGACTGACCCCTGGTATTGACTGACCCCTGGTATTGACTGATCCCTGGCATTGACTGACCCCTGGCATTGACTGATTGACTTGACCCCTGGTATTGACTGACCCCTGGTATTGACTGACCCCTGGCATTGACTGACCCCTGGTATTGACTGACCCCTGGTATTGACTTGACCCCTGGTATACAGTAGATAGAATATTCAGAGGGACAGAGGATCACACGCCTGTCACACACATACATGATATACACTGAACGGACAAAACGTTAGGAACACCTTCCTGGTGTTGAGTTGCACCCCCATTTGCCCTCAAAACAGCCTCAATTCATCAGGGACATGGACTCTACAAGGTGTTGAAAGAGTTCCACAGGGATGCTGGCCCATGTTGACTCCAATGCTTCCCACAGGGATGCTGGCCCATGTTGACTCCAATGCTTCCCACAGGGATGCTGGCCCATGTTGACTCCAATGCTTCCCACAGGGATGCTGGCCCATGTTGACTCCAATGCTTCCCACAGGGATGCTGGCCCATGTTGACTCCAATGCTTCCCACAGGGATGCTGGCCCATGTTGACTCCAAATCTTCCCACAGTTGTGTAACGTTGGCTGGATGTCCTCTGGGTGATGGACCATTCTTGATACACACGGGAAACTGTTGAGTGTTAAAAACCCAGCAGCGTTGCAGTTCTTGACACACTCTAAACCGGTGCGTCTGGCACTTAAATCTTTTGTCTTTGGAATTCACTGTTCCATGGTTGCCATGGCGCCATAAGGTGGCCTAGCCTAAGAGATCTGTAAATATTGTAGATATGTGTTATTATTTGTAAGAATTTTTGTAGCATTTTTTACATGTATTTTTTGCAGGGTTAGGCTGCTCTAGGATTTGATCATTATATTATGTGGTCTTGATGAAAAGTCTGTCTTTTGGCTTGATAACTAGCTAGCTGATAACTAGCTAGCTGATAACTAGCTAGCTGATAACTAGCTAGCTGGCTGCTTGGATTCAAATCATGTGTCTTTCTGTTTCATCTGTTTGGAAGTATTACACCAAGGACTGCAGGCCGTGTCCAGAGGTAGCAGAGGAAGGTCAGGGACTGCAGGCCGTGTCCAGAGGTAGCAGAGGAAGGTCAGGGACAGCAGGCTGTGTCCAGAGGTAGCAAAGGTAGGTCAGGGACAGCAGGCTGTGTCCAGAGGTAGCAGAGGAAGGTCAGGGACAGCAGGCTGTGTCCAGGGGTAGCAGAGGAAGGTCAGGGACTGCAGGCTGTGTCCAGGGGTAGCAGAGGAAGGTCAGGGACTGCATGCTGTGTCCAGAGGAAGGTCAAGGACTGCATGCTGTGTCCTTAGGTAGCAGAGGAAGATCAGGGACTGCATGCTATGTCCAGAGGAAGGTCAGGGACAGCAGGCTGTGTCCAGAGGTAGCAGAGGTAGGTCAGGGACAGCAGACTGTGTCCAGAGGTAGCAGAGGAAGGTGAGGGACAGCATGCTGTGTCCAGGGGTAGCAGAGGAAGCCAGGGACAGCATGCTGTGTCCAGAGGTAGCAGAGGAAGGTCAGGGACAGCAGGCTGTGTCCAGAGGTAGCAGAGGAAGGTCAGGGACTGCATGCTGTGTCCAGGGTTAGCAGAGGAAGGTCGTGGACATTATGCTGTGTCCAGAGGTAGCAGAGGAAGGTCAGGGACTGCATGCTGTGTCCAGAGGAAGGTCAATGACAGCAGGCTGTGTCCAGAGGAAGGTCAAGGACAGCAGGCTGTGTCCAGAGGAAGGTCAAGGACAGCAGGCTGTGTCCAGAGGAAGGTCAGGGACTGCATGCCGTGTCCAGAGGTAGCAGAGGGAGGTCAAGGACTGCATGCTGTGTCCAGAGGAAGGTCAGGGACTGCATGCTGTGTCCAGAGGGAGGTCAGGGACTGCATGCTGTGTACAGAGGAAGGTCAGGGACAGCAGGCTGTGTCCAGAGGTAGCAGAGAAAGGTCGGGGACAGCAGGCTGTGTCCAGAGGTAGCAGAGGAAGGTCAGGCACTGCATGCTGTGTCCAGAGGGAGGTCACGGACTGCATGTTGTGTCCAGAGGAAGGTCAGGGACAGCAGGCTGTGTCCAGAGGTAGCAGAGGAAGGTCAGGGACTGTTCAGGGAATGCTCCTAACCACTGCCAAGATGTGCTGGCTTTTTGTTCTCTTTTCAGCAGACGTGGCATCACCATGGTGACAGCTACATTCCTGCTAATGGAGCAACAGTACCAGAGGAGAGGCTCCAATGGAGTGACTGGCCGTTCAGAGAAGAGGCTCCGATGGAGTGACTGGCCGTTCAGAGAAGAGGCTCCAATGGAGTGACTGGCTGTTCAGAGAAGAGGCTCCAATGGAGTGACTGGCTGTTCAGAGAAGAGGCTCCAATGGAGTGACTGGCCGTTCAGAGAAGAGGCTACAATGAAGTGACTGGCTGTTCAGAGAAGAGGCTACAATGGAGTGACTGGCTATTCAGAGAAGAGGCTCCGATGGAGTGACTGGCTGTTCAGAGAAGAGGCTCCGATGGAGTGACTGGCCGTTCAGAGAAGAGGCTCCAATGGGGTGACTGGCCGTTCAGAGAAGAGGCTCCGATGGGGTGACTGGCCGTTCAGAGAAGAGGCTCCAATGGGGTGACTGGCCGTTCAGAGAAGAGGCTCCAATGGGGTGACTGGCCGTTCAGAGAAGAGGCTCCGATGGGGTGACTGGCCGTTCAGAGAAGAGGCTACCATGGAGTGACTGGCCGTTAAGAGAAGAGGCTCCGATGGGGTGACTGGCCGTTAAGAGAAGAGGCTACAATGGAGTGACTGGCCGTTCAGAGAAGCAGGTGTGGTCTGCTGTTGAAGAGGGCCTGTTGTTTCAGACTGTCTTCGTTTCTCCTGTTACATTGATGCCCCTTCCACTGAACCTCCTCCACTGAACCTCCTCCACTGAACCTCCTCCACTGAACCTCCTCCACTGATCCTCCACTGAAACTCCCATGAACCTCCTCCACTGAACCTCCACTGAACCTCCACTGAACCTCCTCCCCTGAAACTCCCATGAACCTCCTCCACTGAACCTCCACTGAACCTCCTCCACTGAATCTCCTACACTGAACCTCCACTGAACCTCCTCCACTGATCCTCCACTGAAACTCCCATGAACCTCCTCCACTGAACCTCCACTGAACCTCCTCCACTGAACCTCCTCCACTGAAACTCCCATGAACCTCCTCCACTGAACCTCCACTGAACCTCCACTGAACCTCCTCCACTGAACCTCCTCCACTGATCCTCCACTGAAACTCCCATGAACCTCCTCCACTGAACCTCCTCCACTACTGAACCTCCACTGATCCTCCTCCACTGATCCTCCTCCACTGATCCTCCTCCACTGATCCTCCTCCACTGCCTTTCCAACACAGATGACTGAACTTCATCCCACTGAGGCTTTCCCTCTCCATCATTTACATGTTTTGTTCTTTTACTTTTTATGGCTTTGAGAATCTTTGGTTAAAAAAATGTATGAAGGATTATATATCTGGGACACACATATGGCTAGCGGGTCTGCTGTGGAGGCTAGGACTACGGGTCTGCTGTGGAGGCTAGGTCTACGGATCTACTGTGGAGGCTAGGTCTACGGGTCTGCTGTGGAGGCTAGGTCTACGGGTTTCCTGTGGAGGCTAGGTCTACGGGTCTGCTGCGGAGGCTAGGTCTATGGGTCTGCTGTGGAGGCTAGGTCTACGGGTCTGCTGTAGAGGCTAGGTGTACGGGTCTGCTCTGGAGGCTAGGTCTACAGGTCTGCTCTGGAGGCTAGGTCTACAGGTCTGCTGTGGAGGCTAGGTCTACGGGTCTGCTCTGGAGGCTAGGTCTACAGGTCTGCTCTGGAGGCTAGGTCTACAGGTCTGCTCTGGAGGCTAGGTCTACGGGTCTGCTCTGGAGGCTAGGTCTACAGGTCTGCTCTGGAGGCTAGGTCTACGGGTCTGCTCTGGAGGCTAGGTCTACGGGTCTGCTCTGGAGGCTAGGTCTACGGGTCTGCTCTGGAGGCTAGGTCTACAGGTCTGCTGTGGAGGCTAGGTCTACAGGTCTGCTGTGGAGGCTAGGTCTACAGGTCTGCTCTGGAGGCTAGGTCTACGGGTCTGCTCTGGAGGCTAGGTCTACGGGTCTGCTCTGGAGGCTAGGTCTACAGGTCTGCTCTGGAGGCTAGGTCTACGGGTCTGCTCTGGAGGCTAGGTCTACAGGTCTGCTCTGGAGGCTAGGTCTACAGGTCTGCTCTGGAGGCTAGGTCTACGGGTCTGCTGTGGAGGCTAGGTCTACAGGTCTGCTCTGGAGGCTAGGTCTACGGGTCTGCTGTGGAGGCTAGGTCTACAGGTCTGCTGTGGAGGCTAGGTCTACAGGTCTGCTGTGGAGGCTAGGTCTACAGGTCTGCTCTGGAGGCTAGGTCTACAGGTCTGCTCTGGAGGCTAGGTCTACAGGTCTGCTCTGGAGGCTAGGTCTACAGGTCTGCTCTGGAGGCTAGGTCTACAGGTCTGCTCTGGAGGCTAGGTCTACGGGTCTGCTGTGGAGGCTAGGTCTACAGGTCTGCTCTGGAGGCTAGGTCTACGGGTCTGCTGTGGAGGCTAGGTCTACAGGTCTGCTGTGGAGGCTAGGTCTACAGGTCTGCTCTGGAGGCTAGGTCTACAGGTCTGCTCTGGAGGCTAGGTCTACAGGTCTGCTGTGGAGGCTAGGTCTACAGGTCTGCTCTGGAGGCTAGGTCTACGGGTCTGCTGTGGAGTCTAGGTCTACGGGTCTGCTCTGGAGGCTAGGTCTACGGGTCTGCTGTGGAGGCTAGGTCTACAGGTCTGCTCTGGAGGCTAGGTCTACGGGTCTGCTCTGGAGGCTAGGTCTACGGGTCTGCTGTGGAGGCTAGGTCTACAGGTCTGCTGTGGAGGCTAGGTCTACGGATCTACTGTGGAGGCTAGGTCTACGGGTCTGCTGTGGAGGCTAGGTCTACGGGTTTCCTGTGGAGGCTAGGTCTACGGGTCTGCTGCGGAGGCTAGGTCTATGGGTCTGCTGTGGAGGCTAGGTCTACGGGTCTGCTGTAGAGGCTAGGTGTACGGGTCTGCTCTGGAGGCTAGGTCTACAGGTCTGCTCTGGAGGCTAGGTCTACAGGTCTGCTGTGGAGGCTAGGTCTACGGGTCTGCTCTGGAGGCTAGGTCTACAGGTCTGCTCTGGAGGCTAGGTCTACAGGTCTGCTCTGGAGGCTAGGTCTACGGGTCTGCTCTGGAGGCTAGGTCTACAGGTCTGCTCTGGAGGCTAGGTCTACGGGTCTGCTCTGGAGGCTAGGTCTACGGGTCTGCTCTGGAGGCTAGGTCTACGGGTCTGCTCTGGAGGCTAGGTCTACAGGTCTGCTGTGGAGGCTAGGTCTACAGGTCTGCTGTGGAGGCTAGGTCTACAGGTCTGCTCTGGAGTCTAGGTCTACGGGTCTGCTCTGGAGGCTAGGTCTACGGGTCTGCTCTGGAGGCTAGGTCTACAGGTCTGCTCTGGAGGCTAGGTCTACGGGTCTGCTCTGGAGGCTAGGTCTACAGGTCTGCTCTGGAGGCTAGGTCTACAGGTCTGCTCTGGAGGCTAGGTCTACGGGTCTGCTGTGGAGGCTAGGTCTACAGGTCTGCTCTGGAGGCTAGGTCTACGGGTCTGCTGTGGAGGCTAGGTCTACAGGTCTGCTGTGGAGGCTAGGTCTACAGGTCTGCTGTGGAGGCTAGGTCTACAGGTCTGCTCTGGAGGCTAGGTCTACAGGTCTGCTCTGGAGGCTAGGTCTACAGGTCTGCTCTGGA
The DNA here is from genome assembly GCF_057628025.1 of Oncorhynchus mykiss. NCBI lineage: Eukaryota > Metazoa > Chordata > Actinopteri > Salmoniformes > Salmonidae > Oncorhynchus > Oncorhynchus mykiss. The sequence goes on along the minus strand of NC_143040.1, from coordinate 9,405,060 downwards.
GGCTAGGTCTACAGGTCTGCTCTGGAGGCTAGGTCTACAGGTCTGCTCTGGAGGCTAGGTCTACGGGTCTGCTGTGGAGGCTAGGTCTACAGGTCTGCTCTGGAGGCTAGGTCTACGGGTCTGCTGTGGAGGCTAGGTCTACAGGTCTGCTGTGGAGGCTAGGTCTACAGGTCTGCTCTGGAGGCTAGGTCTACAGGTCTGCTCTGGAGGCTAGGTCTACAGGTCTGCTGTGGAGGCTAGGTCTACAGGTCTGCTCTGGAGGCTAGGTCTACGGGTCTGCTGTGGAGTCTAGGTCTACGGGTCTGCTCTGGAGGCTAGGTCTACGGGTCTGCTGTGGAGGCTAGGTCTACAGGTCTGCTCTGGAGGCTAGGTCTACGGGTCTGCTCTGGAGGCTAGGTCTACGGGTCTGCTGTGGAGGCTAGGTCTACAGGTCTGCTGTGGAGGCTAGGTCTACGGGTCTGCTCTGGAGGCTAGGTCTACGGGTCTGCTCTGGAGGCTAGGTCTACGGGTCTGCTCTGGAGGCTAGGTCTACGGGTCTGCTCTGGAGGCTAGGTCTACGGGTCTGCTGTGGAGGCTAGGTCTACGGGTCTGCTGTGGAGGCTAGGTCTACGGGTCTGCTCTGGAGGCTAGGTCTACGGGTCTGCTCTGGAGGCTAGGTCTACAGGTCTGCTGTAGAGGCTAGGTCTACAGGTCTGCTGTAGAGGCTAGGTCTACGGGTCTGCTCTGGAGGCTAGGTCTACGGGTCTGCTCTGGAGGCTAGGTCTACGGGTCTGCTCTGGAGGCTAGGTCTACAGGTCTGCTGTAGAGGCTAGGTCTACAGGTCTGCTGTAGAGGCTAGGTCTACGGGTCTGCTCTGGAGGCTAGGTCTACGGGTCTGCTGTGGAGGCTAGGTCTACAGGTCTGCTGTGGAGGCTAGGTCTACAGGTCTGCTGTGGAGGCTAGGTCTACAGGTCTGCTCTGGAGGCTAGGTCTACGGGTCTGCTGTGGAGGCTAGGTCTACAGGTCTGCTGTGGAGGCTAGGTCTACGGGTCTGCTCTGGAGGCTAGGTCTACGGGTCTGCTCTGGAGGCTAGGTCTACCATGATATGTTTGTTATGTGGGACACCTTCCTAGTATTTTGAGACGTTTATTTAAAAGGACCACAATGGAAATACATTAGCAATCTTAGTCCTCCATTTTACATGCATTCTCCACATGTGTAGGTATCTTACCCATTCACCCTCTGAATGACACACACACACATTCCATGTCTCAAATGTATCAAGGCCTAAAAATCCTTCTTTAACCCGTCTCCTCCTCTTCATCTTTAACCCGTCTCCTCCTCTTCATCTACACTGATTGAAGTGGATTTAACAAGTGACATCAATAAGGGATCATAGTTTTCACCTGGTCAGTCTGTCATGGAAAGAGCAGGTGTTCCTACTGTTATGTACACTCAGTGTTCAGACACGTACACACACGCACACGCACACATACAATATATATAGACACAAAAACACACACATATATACACGCACACACATAAATACACACACACCGCACCCCCCTCCCCACCAGTCTCTTCGACGATACCTCAACCACATGGAGAAAGTGACAGAAATCTCCCACTAAAATTATAGGAACTAAATAATTGTTATAAAAACCGGTTCTTTACGTGAACGTAAGACCAGCATTTACCTTTTTATAATTCAATGTATTTTATTTTTCCCCCTCGAACAATCATCTGCTCTTCGGTGTAGCAACAGCACCCCCATGTGGCAATGAGAGGAACAACATGTCTGTCCAACTGTATCCACACACACACACAAACATACAGATTCACAAGGGAGGGAGAATCCAAGCCTTGCAGGGGTGGATTAATGTTTTTTTTTATACATTTCTTGTTAATTATTTATTGAGTAATTCCTGTCCTCTGTTTACTCGAGGGTTATTAAGTATGACTCCACGCTAAGCTGCTCACAGACAGGCAGTATCAGAAGACAGACCCACTCTTCTAACTCTGGAATCCTCCACTACAGAACCAATAGAACGCTCCGGAATGATCCGGTCGGAATGCAATTATAGGAATGATTGTCCAATCCATGTATTACATGAGGCCGTGTTGAGGCATGGAAACCCCTGTTCCCACCCCTCATCCCCCTCTCCTCTCCTCTCTAATAGGGATGGTGTGATCACTAATTTTATCCACCCACCCTCTCCCTCTCTCTCTCTCTCTCTCTCTCTCTGTCTCTCTCTCTGTCTCTCTCTCTGTCTCTGTCTCTGTCTCTCTCTCTCTGTCTCTCTTTCTCTGTCTCTGTCTCTGTCTATGTCTCCGTCTCTCTGTCTCTGTCTCTCTCTCTCTCTGTCTCTCTCTCTGTGTCTCTCTCTCTCTCTCTCTGTCTCTGTCTCTGTCTCTCTGTCTCTGTCTCTCTCTCTCTCTCTGTCTCTCTCTCTGTGTCTCTCTTTCTCTCTCTCTCTCTGTCTCTCTCTCTGTGTCTCTCTTTCTCTCTCTCTCTCTCTCTGTCTCTGTCTCTGTCTATGTCTCTGTCTCTGTCTCTCTCTCTCTCTGTCTCTCTCTCTGT
>NC_143040.1:9390000-9400000 GCF_057628025.1 Oncorhynchus mykiss | reverse complement strand
AGGAGAGAGAGCTGGAGCCAGACAGAAGCAGAAGGCTTGTAGAAGGAGAGAGAGCTGGAGCCAGACAGAAGCAGAAGGTCTTGTAGAAGGAGAGAGAGCTGGAGCCAGACAGAAGCAGAAGGCTTGTAGAAGGAGAGAGAGCTGGAGCCAGACAGAAGCAGAAGGCTTGTAGAAGGAGAGAGAGCTGGAGCCAGACAGAAGCAGAAGGCTTGTAGAAGGAGAGAGAGCTGGAGCCAGACAGAAGCAGAAGGTCTTGTAGAAGGAGAGAGAGCTGGAGCCAGACAGAAGCAGAAGATCTTGTAGAAGGAGAGAGAGCTGGAGCCAGACAGAAGCAGAAGGCTGGTAGAAGGACAGAGAGCTGGAGCCAGACAGAAGCAGAAGGTCTTGTAGAAGGAGAGAGAGCTGGAGCCAGACAGAAGCAGAAGGCTTGTAGAAGGAGAGAGAGCTGGAGCCAGACAGAAGCAGAAGGCTTGTAGAAGGAGAGAGAGCTGGAGCCAGACAGAAGCAGAAGGCTTGTAGAAGGAGAGAGAGCTGGAGCCAGACAGAAGCAGAAGGCTTGTAGAAGGAGAGAGAGCTGGAGCCAGACAGAAGCAGAAGGCTTGTAGAAGGAGAGAGAGCTGGAGCCAGACAGAAGCAGAAGGCTTGTAGAAGGAGAGAGAGCTGGAGCCAGACAGAAGCAGAAGGCTTGTAGAAGGAGAGAGAGCTGGAGCCAGACAGAAGAAGAAGGCTTGTAGAAGGAGAGAGAGCTGGAGCCAGACAGAAGCAGAAGGCTTGTAGAAGGAGAGAGAGCTGGAGCCAGACAGAAGCAGAAGGCTTGTAGAAGGAGAGAGAGCTGGAGCCAGACAGAAGCAGAAGGTCTTGTAGAAGGAGAGAGAGCTGGAGCCAGACAGAAGCAGAAGGCTTGTAGAAGGAGAGAGAGCTGGAGCCAGACAGAAGCAGAAGGTCTTGTAGAAGGAGAGAGAGCTGGAGCCAGACAGAAGCAGAAGGCTTGTAGAAGGAGAGAGAGCTGGAGCCAGACAGAAGCAGAAGGCTTGTAGAAGGAGAGAGAGCTGGAGCCAGACAGAAGCAGAAGGCTTGTAGAAGGAGAGAGAGCTGGAGCCAGACAGAAGCAGAAGGCTTGTAGAAGGAGAGAGAGCTGGAGCCAGACAGAAGCAGAAGGCTTGTAGAAGGAGAGAGAGCTGGAGCCAGACAGAAGCAGAAGGCTTGTAGAAGGAGAGAGAGCTGGAGCCAGACAGAAGAAGAAGGCTTGTAGAAGGAGAGAGAGCTGGAGCCAGACAGAAGCAGAAGGCTTGTAGAAGGAGAGAGAGCTGGAGCCAGACAGAAGCAGAAGGCTTGTAGAAGGAGAGAGAGCTGGAGCCAGACAGAAGCAGAAGGTCTTGTAGAAGGAGAGAGAGCTGGAGCCAGACAGAAGCAGAAGGCTTGTAGAAGGAGAGAGAGCTGGAGCCAGACAGAAGCAGAAGGTCTTGTAGAAGGAGAGAGAGCTGGAGCCAGACAGAAGCAGAAGGCTTGTAGAAGGAGAGAGAGCTGGAGCCAGACAGAAGCAGAAGGCTTGTAGAAGGAGAGAGAGATGGAGCCAGACAGAAGCAGAAGGCTTGTAGAAGGAGAGAGAGCTGGAGCCAGACAGAAGCAGAAGGTCTTGTAGAAGGAGAGAGAGCTGGAGCCAGACAGAAGCAGAAGGCTTGTAGAAGGAGAGAGAGCTGGAGCCAGACAGAAGCAGAAGGCTTGTAAGAAGGAGAGAGAGCTGGAGCCAGACAGAAGCAGAAGGCTTGTAGAAGGATAGAGAGCTGGAGCCAGACAGAAGCAGAAGGCTTGTAGAAGGAGAGAGAGCTGGAGCCAGACAGAAGCAGAAGGCTTGTAGAAGGAGAGAGAGCTGGAGCCAGACAGAAGCAGAAGGCTTGTAGAAGGAGAGAGAGCTGGAGCCAGACAGAAGCAGAAGGCTTGTAGAAGGAGAGAGAGCTGGAGCCAGACAGAAGAAGAAGGCTTGTAGAAGGAGAGAGAGCTGGAGCCAGACAGAAGCAGAAGGCTTGTAGAAGGAGAGAGAGCTGGAGCCAGACAGAAGCAGAAGGCTTGTAGAAGGAGAGAGAGCTGGAGCCAGACAGAAGCAGAAGGTCTTGTAGAAGGAGAGAGAGCTGGAGCCAGACAGAAGCAGAAGGCTTGTAGAAGGAGAGAGAGCTGGAGCCAGACAGAAGCAGAAGGCTTGTAGAAGGAGAGAGAGCTGGAGCCAGACAGAAGCAGAAGGTCTTGTAGAAGGAGAGAGAGCTGGAGCCAGACAGAAGCAGAAGGCTTGTAGAAGGAGAGAGAGCTGGAGCCAGACAGAAGCAGAAGGCTTGTAAGAAGGAGAGAGAGCTGGAGCCAGACAGAAGCAGAAGGCTTGTAGAAGGATAGAGAGCTGGAGCCAGACAGAAAAAGAAAGCTTGTAGAAGGAGAGAGAGCTGGAGCCAGACAGAAGCAGAAGGCTTGTAGAAGGACAGAGAGCTGGAGCCAGACAGTCAGGGTCTTTACTAGCAGGTTTCCTCCACAGCGGACAGAGCAGCATTTCACCTGACACTTATCTTATACACACAAACAGCTACTGTCTTTGTCTCTTTCTCTCTCTCACACACACACACACACACACACACACACACACACACACACACACACAGTCTAAGTAAATCTGGGCTGTGAATAATAACTGTCAATAGTCCATCCAGACAGAAGCAGAAGGCTTGTAGAAGGAGAGAGAGTTGGAGCCAGACAGAAGCAGAAGGCTTGTAGAAGGAGATAGAGCTGGAGCCAGACAGAAGCAGAAGGCTTGTAGAAGGAGAGAGAGCTGGAGCCAGACAGAAGCAGAAGGCTTGTAGAAGGAGAGAGAGCTGGAGCCAGACAGAAGCAGAAGGCTTGTAGAAGGAGAGAGAGCTGGAGCCAGACAGAAGCAGAAGGCTTGTAGAAGGAGAGAGAGCTGGAGCCAGACAGAAGCAGAAGGTATTGTAGAAGGAGAGAGAGCTGGAGCCAGACAGAAGCAGAAGGCTTGTAGAAGGAGAGAGAGCTGGAGCCAGACAGAAGCAGAAGGTCTTGTAGAAGGAGAGAGAGCTGGAGCCAGACAGAAGCAGAAGGCTTGTAGAAGGAGAGAGAGCTGGAGCCAGACAGAAGCAGAAGGCTTGTAGAAGGAGAGAGAGCTGGAGCCAGACAGAAGCAGAAGGCTTGTAGAAGGAGAGAGAGCTGGAGCCAGACAGAAGCAGAAGGTATTGTAGAAGGAGAGAGAGCTGGAGCCAGACAGAAGCAGAAGGCTTGTAGAAGGAGAGAGAGCTGGAGCCAGACAGAAGCAGAAGGTCTTGTAGAAGGAGAGAGAGCTGGAGCCAGACAGAAGCAGAAGGCTTGTAGAAGGAGAGAGAGCTGGAGCCAGACAGAAGCAGAAGGCTTGTAGAAGGAGAGAGAGCTGGAGCCAGACAGAAGCAGAAGGCTTGTAGAAGGAGAGAGAGCTGGAGCCAGACAGAAGCAGAAGGTCTTGTAGAAGGAGAGAGAGCTGGAGCCAGACAGAAGCAGAAGATCTTGTAGAAGGAGAGAGAGCTGGAGCCAGACAGAAGCAGAAGGCTGGTAGAAGGACAGAGAGCTGGAGCCAGACAGAAGCAGAAGGTCTTGTAGAAGGAGAGAGAGCTGGAGCCAGACAGAAGCAGAAGGCTTGTAGAAGGAGAGAGAGCTGGAGCCAGACAGAAGCAGAAGGCTTGTAGAAGGAGAGAGAGCTGGAGCCAGACAGAAGCAGAAGGCTTGTAGAAGGAGAGAGAGCTGGAGCCAGACAGAAGCAGAAGGCTTGTAGAAGGAGAGAGAGCTGGAGCCAGACAGAAGCAGAAGGTCTTGTAGAAGGAGAGAGAGCTGGAGCCAGACAGAAGCAGAAGATATTGTAGAAGGAGAGAGAGCTGGAGCCAGACAGAAGCAGAAGGCTGATAGAAGGAGAGAGAGCTGGAGCCAGACAGAAGCAGAAGGTCTTGTAGAAGGAGAGAGAGCTGGAGCCAGACAGAAGCAGAAGATCTTGTAGAAGGAGAGAGAGCTGGAGCCAGACAGAAGCAGAAGGCTGGTAGAAGGACAGAGAGCTGGAGCCAGACAGAAGCAGAAGGTCTTGTAGGAGGAGAGAGAGCTGGAGCCAGACAGAAGCAGAAGATCTTGTAGAAGGAGAGAGAGCTGGAGCCAGACAGAAGCAGAAGGCTGGTAGAAGGACAGAGAGCTGGAGCCAGACAGAAGCAGAAGGTCTTGTAGAAGGAGAGAGAGCTGGAGCCAGACAGAAGCAGAAGGCTTGTAGAAGGAGAGAGAGCTGGAGCCAGACAGAAGCAGAAGGCTTGTAGAAGGAGAGAGAGCTGGAGCCAGACAGAAGCAGAAGGCTTGTAGAAGGAGAGAGAGCTGGAGCCAGACAGAAGCAGAAGGCTTGTAGAAGGAGAGAGAGCTGGAGCCAGACAGAAGCAGAAGGTCTTGTAGAAGGAGAGAGAGCTGGAGCCAGACAGAAGCAGAAGATCTTGTAGAAGGAGAGAGAGCTGGAGCCAGACAGAAGCAGAAGGCTGGTAGAAGGACAGAGAGCTGGAGCCAGACAGAAGCAGAAGGTCTTGTAGAAGGAGAGAGAGCTGGAGCCAGACAGAAGCAGAAGGCTTGTAGAAGGAGAGAGAGCTGGAGCCAGACAGAAGCAGAAGGCTTGTAGAAGGAGAGAGAGCTGGAGCCAGACAGAAGCAGAAGGCTTGTAGAAGGAGAGAGAGCTGGAGCCAGACAGAAGCAGAAGGCTTGTAGAAGGAGAGAGAGCTGGAGCCAGACAGAAGCAGAAGGCTTGTAGAAGGAGAGAGAGCTGGAGCCAGACAGAAGCAGAAGGCTTGTAGAAGGAGAGAGAGCTGGAGCCAGACAGAAGCAGAAGGCTTGTAGAAGGAGAGAGAGCTGGAGCCAGACAGAAGAAGAAGGCTTGTAGAAGGAGAGAGAGCTGGAGCCAGACAGAAGCAGAAGGCTTGTAGAAGGAGAGAGAGCTGGAGCCAGACAGAAGCAGAAGGCTTGTAGAAGGAGAGAGAGCTGGAGCCAGACAGAAGCAGAAGGTCTTGTAGAAGGAGAGAGAGCTGGAGCCAGACAGAAGCAGAAGGCTTGTAGAAGGAGAGAGAGCTGGAGCCAGACAGAAGCAGAAGGTCTTGTAGAAGGAGAGAGAGCTGGAGCCAGACAGAAGCAGAAGGTCTTGTAGAAGGAGAGAGAGCTGGAGCCAGACAGAAGCAGAAGGCTTGTAGAAGGAGAGAGAGCTGGAGCCAGACAGAAGCAGAAGGCTTGTAGAAGGAGAGAGAGATGGAGCCAGACAGAAGCAGAAGGCTTGTAGAAGGAGAGAGAGCTGGAGCCAGACAGAAGCAGAAGGTCTTGTAGAAGGAGAGAGAGCTGGAGCCAGACAGAAGCAGAAGGCTTGTAGAAGGAGAGAGAGCTGGAGCCAGACAGAAGCAGAAGGCTTGTAAGAAGGAGAGAGAGCTGGAGCCAGACAGAAGCAGAAGGCTTGTAGAAGGATAGAGAGCTGGAGCCAGACAGAAGCAGAAGGCTTGTAGAAGGAGAGAGAGCTGGAGCCAGATAGAAGCAGAAGGCTTGTAGAAGGAGAGAGAGCTGGAGCCAGACAGAAGCAGAAGGCTTGTAGAAGGAGAGAGAGCTGGAGCCAGACAGAAGCAGAAGGCTTGTAGAAGGAGAGAGAGCTGGAGCCAGACAGAAGCAGAAGGTCTTGTAGAAGGAGAGAGAGCTGGAGCCAGACAGAAGCAGAAGGCTTGTAGAAGGAGAGAGAGCTGGAGCCAGACAGAAGCAGAAGGCTTGTAAGAAGGAGAGAGAGCTGGAGCCAGACAGAAGCAGAAGGCTTGTAGAAGGATAGAGAGCTGGAGCCAGACAGAAAAAGAAGGCTTGTAGAAGGAGAGAGAGCTGGAGCCAGACAGAAGCAGAAGGCTTGTAGAAGGACAGAGAGCTGGAGCCAGACAGTCAGGGTCTTTACTAGCAGGTTTCCTCCACAGCGGACAGAGCAGCATTTCACCTGACACTTATCTTATACACACAAACAGCTACTGTCTTTGTCTCTTTCTCTCTCTCACACACACACACACACACACACACACACACACACACACACACACACACACACACACAGTCTAAGTAAATCTGGGCTGTGAATAATAACTGTCAATAGTCCATCCAGACAGAAGCAGAAGGCTTGTAGAAGGAGAGAGAGTTGGAGCCAGACAGAAGCAGAAGGCTTGTAGAAGGAGATAGAGCTGGAGCCAGACAGAAGCAGAAGGCTTGTAGAAGGAGAGAGAGCTGGAGCCAGACAGAAGCAGAAGGCTTGTAGAAGGAGAGAGAGCTGGAGCCAGACAGAAGCAGAAGGCTTGTAGAAGGAGAGAGAGCTGGAGCCAGACAGAAGCAGAAGGCTTGTAGAAGGAGAGAGAGCTGGAGCCAGACAGAAGCAGAAGGTATTGTAGAAGGAGAGAGAGCTGGAGCCAGACAGAAGCAGAAGGCTTGTAGAAGGAGAGAGAGCTGGAGCCAGACAGAAGCAGAAGGTCTTGTAGAAGGAGAGAGAGCTGGAGCCAGACAGAATCAGAAGGCTTGTAGAAGGAGAGAGAGCTGGAGCCAGACAGAAGCAGAAGGCTTGTAGAAGGAGAGAGAGCTGGAGCCAGACAGAAGCAGAAGGCTTGTAGAAGGAGAGAGAGCTGGAGCCAGACAGAAGCAGAAGGTATTGTAGAAGGAGAGAGAGCTGGAGCCAGACAGAAGCAGAAGGCTTGTAGAAGGAGAGAGAGCTGGAGCCAGACAGAAGCAGAAGGTCTTGTAGAAGGAGAGAGAGCTGGAGCCAGACAGAAGCAGAAGGCTTGTAGAAGGAGAGAGAGCTGGAGCCAGACAGAAGCAGAAGGCTTGTAGAAGGAGAGAGAGCTGGAGCCAGACAGAAGCAGAAGGCTTGTAGAAGGAGAGAGAGCTGGAGCCAGACAGAAGCAGAAGGTCTTGTAGAAGGAGAGAGAGCTGGAGCCAGACAGAAGCAGAAGATCTTGTAGAAGGAGAGAGAGCTGGAGCCAGACAGAAGCAGAAGGCTGGTAGAAGGACAGAGAGCTGGAGCCAGACAGAAGCAGAAGGTCTTGTAGAAGGAGAGAGAGCTGGAGCCAGACAGAAGCAGAAGGCTTGTAGAAGGAGAGAGAGCTGGAGCCAGACAGAAGCAGAAGGCTTGTAGAAGGAGAGAGAGCTGGAGCCAGACAGAAGCAGAAGGCTTGTAGAAGGAGAGAGAGCTGGAGCCAGACAGAAGCAGAAGGCTTGTAGAAGGAGAGAGAGCTGGAGCCAGACAGAAGCAGAAGGCTTGTAGAAGGAGAGAGAGCTGGAGCCAGACAGAAGCAGAAGGCTTGTAGAAGGAGAGAGAGCTGGAGCCAGACAGAAGCAGAAGGCTTGTAGAAGGAGAGAGAGCTGGAGCCAGACAGAAGCAGAAGGCTTGTAGAAGGAGAGAGAGCTGGAGCCAGACAGAAGCAGAAGGTATATTGTAGAAGGAGAGAGAGCTGGAGCCAGACAGAAGCAGAAGGCTTGTAGAAGGAGAGAGAGCTGGAGCCAGACAGAAGCAGAAGGTCTTGTAGAAGGAGAGAGAGCTGGAGCCAGACAGAAGCAGAAGGCTTGTAGAAGGAGAGAGAGCTGGAGCCAGACAGAAGCAGAAGGCTTGTAGAAGGAGAGAGAGCTGGAGCCAGACAGAAGCAGAAGGCTTGTAGAAGGAGAGAGAGCTGGAGCCAGACAGAAGCAGAAGGTATTGTAGAAGGAGAGAGAGCTGGAGCCAGACAGAAGCAGAAGGCTTGTAGAAGGAGAGAGAGCTGGAGCCAGACAGAAGCAGAAGGTCTTGTAGAAGGAGAGAGAGCTGGAGCCAGACAGAAGCAGAAGGCTTGTAGAAGGAGAGAGAGCTGGAGCCAGACAGAAGCAGAAGGCTTGTAGAAGGAGAGAGAGCTGGAGCCAGACAGAAGAAGAAGGCTTGTAGAAGGAGAGAGAGCTGGAGCCAGACAGAAGCAGAAGGCTTGTAGAAGGAGAGAGAGATGGAGCCAGACAGAAGCAGAAGGTTTGTAGAAGGAGAGAGAGCTGGAGCCAGACATAAGCAGAAGGTCTTGTAGAAGGAGAGAGAGCTGGAGCCAGACAGAAGCAGAAGGCTTGTAGAAGGAGAGAGAGCTGGAGCCAGACAGAAGCAGAAGGCTTGTAAGAAGGAGAGAGAGCTGGAGCCAGACAGAAGCAGAAGGCTTGTAGAAGGATAGAGAGCTGGAGCCAGACAGAAAAAGAAGGCTTGTAGAAGGAGAGAGAGCTGGAGCCAGACAGAAGCAGAAGGCTTGTAGAAGGACAGAGAGCTGGAGCCAGACAGTCAGGGTCTTTACTAGCAGGTTTCCTCCACAGCGGACAGAGCAGCATTTCACCTGACACTTATCTTATACACACAAACAGCTACTGTCTTTGTCTCTTTCTCTCTCTCTCACACACACACACACACACACACACACACACACACACACACACACACACACACACACACACACACACACACACACACACACACACACACACACACACTCTGCCTGTGTGTAGATTCATTGTGTATTGTGTTTCTGTCATTCAGTGTTTCTCAGGCTTTTAGTTCTCAGAGGAAACAGAGGGCAAATCTCTCTCTCTCCCCCTCTGTCTCACTTTCGCTCCCTACTTCTCGCTCCCTCACTTTTTCTCCTCTCTCTTTCTCTCCCGCCTCTCTCTCTCACTCTATCTCCCCCATCTCTCTCTCTCTCTCCCTCTCCCCCTTTCCCCCTCTCTCTCTCTTTCCTCTCAACTCAAGACAGAGCAATTTTCCAGAGGCAACACAAACCATCAGTATCTCCTGTCTCACACTAACACACACACACTCCGTCTTGCTGCTCCCCGCCAAACAGCGAGAGAGTGTGTGTGGGGGTGTGAAAGCGACCTGCCGGAGGGGAAAAGCACTTCACAAGGAAGAACAGAAAGATAAGTCAAAAGAGGAGAAAAAAGGGAGGGAGAGAGAGACAGAGGGGGGAGGGAGAGAGAGAGAGAGAGAGAATTATACAGAGGCGAAGAAAGACAGAAGCTTTGACTAACGAACACAGATAACAGACACACACTTGGCGGAGAGAAGAAAAATAGTGTGTGTGTGTGTGTGTGTGTGTTTGTGTGTGTGTGTGTGTGTGTGTGTGTGTGTGTGTGTGTGTGTGTGTGTGTGTGTGTGTGTGTGTGTGTGAGCATAGCAATCTGGGTCCTCTATGTTCTAAATGAGACTGTTACACAGCCGTAGGTTACAAGGAGACGGAGCTGGAAACACACACGCCACACAGGAGACTGACAGACTATCCATGGAGCACCACTGCCCCCTCTGGCTGAACATAATATTACAACTCCCTTGTTACAAAGGGCGGACTCAATGCTCCCTTCCCTCCTTCGACCCTCTCTTTCTTTCCAGGACGGGAAGCAGGATAATCTGTCTCCTCCTCTCCTTCCCTCCTTCAACCCTCTCTTTCTTTCCAGGACGAGAAGCAGGATAATCTGTCTCCTCCTCTCCTTCTCTCCTTCTCTCCTCCTCTCCTCCTCCTCCTCTCCTTCCCTCCTTCAACCCTCTCTTTCTTTCCAGGACGGGAAGCAGGATAATCTGTCTCCTCCTCTCCTCCTCCTCCTCTCCTTCCCTCCTTCAACCCTCTCTTTCTTTCCAGGACGGGAAGCAGGATAATCTGTCTCCTCCTCGTCTCCTCTCCTTCCCTCCTTCAACCCTCTCTTTCTTTCCAGGACGGGAAGCAGGATAATCTGTCTCCTCCTTCTCCTCCTCGTCTCCTCTCCTTCCCTTCTTCAACCCTCTCTTTCTTTCCAGGACGGGAAGCAGGATAATCTGTCTCCTCCTCGTCTCCTCTCCTTCCCCCCTTCAACCCTCTCTTTCTTTCCAGGACGGGAAGCAGGATAATCTGTCTCCTCCTCTCCTTCTCTTCTCCTTCTCCTCCTCGTCTCCTCTCTTTCCCTTCTTCAACCCTCTCTTTCTTTCCAG